>NW_007731657.1:103961-128447 GCF_000696425.1 Galeopterus variegatus
GACCGGCAACGGGATCGCAACCCTCGGTGTTGCGCCCGCACCTCGCTCAGCCAGTGAGCGGCTGGTCCATACGTGGGATCCGAACCCTCGGCGGGAGCGCCGCCGCGCTTCCCAAGCGGCGCACTGTAGCAGTGCACCACCGGGCTGGCCCTTTATTCAAGTTTTTAATAAACTGTTGAGGAGGACCTGGTTAAGGACAGAGTTCTGGCTTTTGAAACAAGTAATAAATTCTCCTGTGCTTTTCCTCTACTCACCACCCAGACCAAACTTCACTGGCTTCAGTGACAGTGCCACATGCCAACTTAGGTGATAAAGGCATTAATATGACCAGCTTTATCATGCCAGTAAAATGTTAATGGCTCCCACAGCCTAACCACTTTTAGAAAGGTGACTAAAGTGGGAAACCAACTAACAGAGATAAACTAGCAAAAAGGATAACCCCATAAATTAGATGAGGAATGTTTTAACAAGTATATTTTTCAACATTTGTACTGGGAAACGATGAGGGTTTTTTTAGTTGTCATAATGTTTCTTAATTACAAAAAGAATATTTTAAAAAATTAAACAATATAACAATATAGAAGAATATAAAATAAAAAAGGAAAAGATTTTTTTAAAAAACAAACCCCATTGGTAATCTCTGTTAATAATTTGGCATTTTTTTAACGCTAGTTTCCTGTCTTGAAGGTTATACTCCTATAGGTATTCCCAGATTGTCAAATATTCTTTTCTAGTTACATATGGGTATATATAACTATTCTTTTCTAGTTTTATATATAGTATGTGTAAATATATGTATAATACATACACACATTTAAATACTATGCATTTCAATACTACATCTCTTCATTAAATTACAGAGAAATCCTTACGATTCATTCAAGAAATTCATCTCTACTGATAATATTTCTACCCTCTCACTTTCTATATTACTATATAAATACTATGTTGCCAATCCCAAATTACATTCTAAACACACTAACAGTGACTCTCATTTATTGAACATGTAATACCTTACAGGTGCAAGCCTGTAAGGCAGAATTTATTATCTACATTTTATAAATGAATACATTCAGTCTCAGAGGAATTAATCATTTTACCTGAAGGTCAGATGACTAATTAGCAACTAAAGTGAATATCACAACCCAAATCTGATTAAAAAAATTCTGCATCCTGATCATTTGCACTGTATTTGAGCCCTACATCAATAGATCCTGCTATTACGATTTTCACACTCAGAATAAGGAAAAATTCAATTTCCATTTATTTCATCCTCCTATCCAAATGGAGTATTAATAAAAAATAAATGCACAATACTCTAAGATTTTCTCAATGTTGGCACTACTGACATTTTGGGTCAGATCTTTCTTTCTTGTGGGGACAGTAGGAAGACACTCTAGGATGTTTAACAGCATTCCCCGACTCTACTTACTAGATGTCAAATCAGTAGCACCCCCCACATCCTAAGAACTAAAAAATTCTTCAAACATTGCCAAACATCCCCTGGGGACAAAATTAGCCCCAATTGATAATCAATACAATACTCTATTTAAAAATTCGAAAACACAGAGTAAGCAGAATAACAGATTCAAGTTCTTATATATCTTATCAATATTTTTAAATCACATTTTCTTCTGTGATTATAATTACAGAATTTGTTACTTCTAGAAGAATACATAGAGTTCAACATAATTACAATGCTTTTCTGATAGCTCATTTATTATACAAATCCATATTTAACTAAATTAGACTAAAACATTTCAGGTGCAACTCCTTAGTTTAGTAGTCCACTTCATTGCAATGTTAAAAAAAAGCAAACCTTCTCTTACTGCTCAAAGTGCCACAAAGAGATTTCTTATTTATCCCAGCTCATGAAAGAGTAATACATACCATCTTTAATGCAGAGATATCCTTTTGAAATATTCAGTGCTCTTGGTACTCTGCCTCATTTTTTTATGATTTCCCTATAAGTCACAGGCATGAACTTATAAACTACAGAAAGTAAATAATAAGGCATAACTTTATAGGGAAAAAATTAAGGAACAGTCTGTCATTCAAGGCTAGAAAACCAGTAATGAAAGTCAAAAATAAAATCCAAATGACCAGTGAAAATACTGAGCCAAATAATTGCCTTTTGCAAGACTGTTTCACCGATATCAAATGAAACTCCTGAAAAGGCCCTTCCCTCTGAGCTATATTCATTTAAATCTCTCCTTACAAGAACTTTGTACAGGAAAGTAAATGCTCTCTTGGTCCACAAATTAGGTTCATGCCCTTCCTGGATTGAGTTTATAGAGCTGTGATTTGCAAAATTTTTTTTTTCTCACGTCAACATACCTGATAGATGTGACACACACATCAGTAACTGTGGCTCACTACAGCATTGATTCAGGAGGTTTGGAGGTCCCCCTAGAGAGAACATACCAGAATCGAGGGCAGGTTAGTGTTTGAAAAAGCCTAGCATGTGATAATCACCCTTGTAGAAGACAAAGAGCCATTGTCACTGCCATCTCAAAGAGCTCACCTAGGATGAAAAAAGTTCATGTCGCCATTGACAGTGCCACTTTATTACCAAAAGCACCCATAATTTGGTGCAATAATTCTCAAGGCTTCCTTTTTCAGCTACATTTTAGACCTATACATGTTAGGCCTTTATTGATAGTTTTAAATTTGTCAAATTGTTTTAATATTTTATTAAGTATTATATACAAAATCATAGGCAAAATGTTATAGTGCTATATTGATTCTCTTCGTATCTATGGTTTTATACCTACAAGAACTCAAGGCATTATTAAACTCGCTGCAGATTTCTAGCGTGTTGAAGGTCCACTTGGAATGAAGAGAAAGTAGATAAATGGAGCTAGTTTTTAATTCCCTAAAATTTGACCAAGTTTCATATACATAGTGTTTCTTCCTCTCAGTTTTTATTATTCTAGCCATACATAAATCACCAGGAGATGTTTAATGCAGCAGGAACCTTAGCTGTCTTCCTGTTTTCATCTAAGCCAAACAAGAACAGAAGGTCCAAAGTTCCAAAGGTACAACACTGATAGAGTGTAGTATTAACTAATGTGAAGGTCTTCAAAGCCGTAGCTGATAGAAACTGAATAAATATAAATTATAGATTATTATTATGCTGACAAAAAAAGAAAGTGCAATCTTAGTATGTATTAAGTATCTCACTAACTAGACTAATGGTTGTAAGTAGGCATGTGACAAAATCACACATCCCCCTGCCTGCTTACCCACATTTTGATATAATTAGGTCTAGGATTGATATATAGGGCAAGTATATGTTGAAAAAAGGTTCAAAATTATTTTGGTACCAACAAGGTGACAATCACAGTCAGACCACATCTAAACTACTGTACCAGGCTCTAAACCTCTCAATTTCAAAAGATCATCAAATCCAAAACAAGAGGAGAGGAACAGAGGGAGAGTGGAAATGGTGAGGAAGGGAACTGGGTCACCTACCGCGGTCATGATTAGGCAAAAGATTACTGAGGATCACTTGCGAGGGATTTCATAAATTTGGTTCTACCTTCAACTTCCCTCCAACCCTACAATATAACAGCAATGATGCTTTCCAAAAAAAAGTAATACATACATAAACAAACAAAAAAAAGTCTTCCAAAAATTCACTACGATACATAAAGACAAGTCTAGAAGAATGTTGGGAACAATGGAGATTTTAACATGTGGGAAACTTCACTAAGTGGGCAAAGACCAGATACCATATTGCACTTATGGAAACTTGATCCAGAGTGCTAGCTAGCTAGCATCACTGAATAGTGTGTGTGTGTGTGTGTGCGTGTGTGTGTGTGTGTGTACCATGTTAAATATCTAGGATAACCAAAGGAAAAAAATCAAAGTGGAATTCAACCTGATAATATTACAAGGTTAATTCCTCTAGACTGTCTAGATTGTCTCAATTGATAGAGTAAGTTTTTAACTAGTCATAAGATCCAACATTCATCTGTTCAAGGATAAGAACCTTGCCCGTATACTTTTAAAATGTGATCAGAGGTTATAACAGTATATTGCCTTGGCTTATACAGAAGCTGCAGTTTGTACAGAGTCAGTAATCTCTTTCACTGGTAAGATTCTGCACCAAGAGTACAAAGTTGTCTGCCCTGTAAGATTACATCGAATCTTAAATAGGGTGATAGTCTTTGTACTTATTAAAATGGCCAAAGCCTACAATCTTTCTGTGTTTGCAGTTACAGACCGGGCACAAGAAGTTTCCACTTCTAAAAAGCATGTATATACTGAGCAGATGTGACTCTGGTATTAAAATTTTTTTTTCGTGAATAAATAAAATTGGGCACTTTTAAGCAGACAAGGTCACACAAGGTTGCAAAACTAACACACACATCGAATATATCCAAATCAAATAAACAAACACATCATCTTCCTTCCCTTACCCCAAAACTAAAACAAACAAAAACTGTTCTTGTGAAACTTTTTCTCTCCGTGAGCTGCATCACTATCTTTCTAGTTTCCCAGGTTCACAACTCTCAGTAGTGTCCACGCCCTTGGTTAACACTTTCCACCATCAATCACCGACTATTCCTGCCAATGGCAGCTCTTAATTTTTTCTCAAATTATCTTTCCTTTCCCTCACCACTGTCTTAACAAGTCTTCAATGTCTCTAGGACTTTTCTAAAAGCCTCTTAAATGTCTTACTGTATCCAGTTTGTCATGCATCTAATCCACCGCTATCAAAATTAAGTTTAATCTGTTCACATCACTCTCTGGGTTAAAAAACTTAAAATTCAGTGCACACAAAATAATGTCCACATTCCTCAATTTTCATCCCCCACCCCAACTCTATTATCTTATCTCTTAAAATTTCCCACCACCCCACCTCTCTGCTCACCACAAAGGCTAAGCTTTCTGTTCCTTGCCTCTTCCAGAACACAATATGCCTTCCACACCTGACATCCAGCTCCATAACAACACGTTTCATTCTTTCCCTCCCTCATAGCCTCTGGGCCTCATGCCCACAAGGGAAATATAGAGACACAATCTTTTATGGATACATTCTTTTTGTTTCATTTTAGATACATTCTTTATGTCAGCTTACTATTAACAAACACATGAAAAAGTTAAGCAGGCATCAATCAAAAAGAGAAGATGGGAAGACAGAATTTTTACCAGAAATCCATTTAAGAGGGTGATGGTATTCGAGCATTAAATTTAGCTGTGACCTTTCTGGAGGGCAAAGTTCACATGACTTTCTGTATTTCAAAGCATTTGTCACTTGGCACAGTAATCATTTGTTAATGTAGTATCTTTATTATAAGCTCAGAGAGGGGCATAAGGGCCGTCCATTTCTAAATCCTCCCCCCATAATCACCACACTTTCTCACATGTCATGGGCACTCTTCAAATGTCCTGGAATAAAAAGCACAAATAGTTTAAGTTTTCCAAGGAGAATTCCCACAAGCTAGTGATCCCTAGTTGCAGTTTAGGAGCCAACCATGCTAAAGGTGACTTTCCCACTAGGAACAAGCACTAGTAAGGACCAGCACTCAGATCTTCCTTATAGTTAAATTCCCCAGTGCAAATTAATAACCTGACACTCTGACAGATGAACAGGTTGATCATTAGTGTTCCTCAGCAAAGGATAACCTCTGGTTTTATGGAAAAACTGCATCTATAACCTGCAAGGCTGAGATCTGGATTCCAGCCAAAGGCTACTAACCTCAGTGGTGACCCTCCTCTCCTCCTCACACACACACTCAGAAGGGAAGTGCCTACCAGTCTCTGTCACCTTAACTCAACCATCTCAAACGTAATTAGCTAGTGCTAACCTGCTAACTCTCCTTGGAGAGAACAGTAAAAACTGGCTGGAATGCTTGAGAAAAGGTTATATTTTTATTTTCTGTTTAACTACCATCTCTGATTCTATCAGATTTAGCTAGTGCTAACCTGCTAACTCTCCTTGGAGAGAACAGTAAAAACTGGCTGGAATGCTTGAGAAAAGGTTATATTTTTATTTTCTGTTTAACTACCATCTCTGATTCTATCAGATTTAGCTAGTGCTAACCTGCTAACTCTCCTTGGAGAGAACAGTAAAAACTGGCTGGAATGCTTGAGAAAAGGTTATTTTTTTATTTTCTGTTTAACTACCATCTCTGATTCTATCAGATTTACTTCTGGAAAGATTTTTATCTTTTTCTTCTACTTTTTTTTTTTGGTTAAGTGAGACCACAGTCTATTTTTTTAGGTACTTAACAGAAACTGGTTTAATATTCTCCAATTTATTTTTGCAGAAATTTACAGCTCTTCAATGAAAAAGCACGTTAATAATCCCAGACGTAGAAGTCATTTAAAAAATATTATATGCACATTGCTTTCTTTCCCTATTTATTTATTTAAACAAGCAATAGCAAATGGAAATGTACAAAGTTCCTTAGTCTTATGCAGAAAATGCAGGGGAAAAAAAAAAAAATCAACAAAACCCTGACAAGCCGAACTGAAATGAATACTATATACAGAGTAAGTCAGACACAAAAAAGCAAAATATAGAAAACTCATATTTCTGTATATTTATGGATAAAATTTTAAAATATAAAATGAAAACGTTTTCTTTATAGACTATACATAAACTATTAGAAAAATTATACATTATATACTTAATAAGTACTTTGGTACACATAATTCTCTCAGGCAGAGAAATTTCTAAAAATATGTTTATAACTTTGAAATCTAATTATTATAGAGCCGATTTTTATTTGCAAACTTACTGGTCTGATAATCAGTGAGGTAGGCCCAATACTCTCCTTATACATGTTTTATAAAGAATTTTTTCCTCTTAGTAGAACAATATTAGTTTTCATGTTCATCTCAATATCATAGTTGTAATGGTCGAGTTTTGTTACCTCCTTTTTAAACAAAAATAGGCTGAAAAGCCTTTGTAAAAACTAAAACATATTTCAGCATATGCTGGAGTATGTTTTAGTTTTTACAAATTATCTATATTTTGAAAATATAGATACACAAGTATCTATATTTTTTTGATAAAACTATGGCTTCGGGTAAAATTAGAAAAATTGTCTACATATTGATCTGTAGTTTCAGGGACCTATTTCGGAGGATCATACGCCCCTTGGGCCCCCAATCTTAAAAGATACTTTAAGCCTGTCCAGCCAGCGGGGCGAAGAATCAGGAAGGCAAAAGCATTTTACTTCCCAAACGTGTTTTACCCAACACTCAATGTCACATTACCATTCAGAAAAGCACCTGGAGGTGCAATTTCCATTTCTATAAGCCAAACAACTACCAGGCAAATGGCCCTAATAAGTGTTCTATTAACATATCCAAAGGAAAAATGCCAAATGACTACACTTCTTTGTAAAGTTTTCATTGATTTTCTGATTCTAAAATATGTATGCAGCACTGAAAACTTAGAAAATACAGAAGATAGAAAAATAAGTAAAAATCACGCATGATTCTCCCTTACAAACAATTAGCATTGTGACAAGTTTCCATTCTGCTACGCATTTGGGTGTTGGAGATGATGACATGCCCTGTCCTCAATTCTGCTTCCTGATTTCTCTTTCTACTCCTCAGAAGTAGTTTGCCAAGTGATTACAAACTTTTCATTTCACTTGTTCTAAATCCCTTTTGTTGCTCCCAAGCAATATGTAAAGTATTTCATAATCATAAATTAACCACAGGATAGAGTTAGTGAACTCTGAAAAGTTACAGTGGGATCAAGCTATCGTAATTTAAATATTTATATAGCACCTATCACTGAAGTGCTCTGTAGGTTGACAAATGTTGAGTCAACATGAAAACAACAGACGTATTCCCTCCATAGGAAGGTCTGGGAGGTAGAGGTAACAAGCCTTTGATGAAAATGGGATGTGTCAGACTATTCAAAGACTAAAAAGAAGAGAAAGCCCTGAATTTTCTTTGAACAGTCTAATATTTTTGCTGTATTAGGGCTCAAGATGTTAGAGCCCTAATATCTTAAAATACATCTAAAAATAGCTAAAATACATCTAAGAGGAAGAGCATGGGAATAGCAAATTATTAAAATGTTTGTTTTCATTTAAAAATATAAAGATGTTTATATCAGAATAAAATTTCAAAACCAACTTTTATTGTACCCATGTTATCATATCCTAACAAACCAAAAACTAATGAAGAGTTTGAGATGTTTGATTAGAATTTATTTTCATGTAAGGAGATCTGATGACTTTCCTGAAAGTGAGCCCCACAAAATGTACATCTTCTAGAAGGCATAGGCAGAAGTTAAAATTGGAAGAAGAAAAAGTCAACCCAGATTTTTTAAAAGCAAGAAATTAAAGTATATATTCCCTTAATATTAAGTCCCTAAATAAAAAACATTAAAGAAACTCACTCTAGCCTCAAAGAGAAGATCAGCCAATCATATCAATTTGGGTACTGCTTTCAATATATATTTACAATCTTTTAGTGCAATTTCCAATCGTCTTTGGATTATCACAACAGTCTTGTAATTGGTGTCCCTTCTTCCATCTTAACAAATATTCTCACCCAGCACACAGAGCCTGGGCGATCCTAGGCAGCTTGCTCAAAACCCTTTAATGGTGTCCCATCGCTCTTAGAGCAACAGTCTTCCAATGATTTCCATGGCCCATGGGATCTGCTGGCCTCTTCCTATAGCATGACAGTGAAAACCTGAGGACCTTCTATGACCAAGTTAGGAAAGAGATAACTACCACAGGCAGAATTTCTAAATCGAAATCAGTGATGGTAGAGTGAGACCACGCAGGACTCTTGCTGCTGCTGAGACCAAACTAAAATAACCACCTCAGACCAGACTGAAAGATCACTCAGTAAGTTGGAAAATCTGGGAGAAAAGTGTTTGGAGGATTGAAGCCTAGGGTAGGGCCCTAAAAGCCATTAAAAAGAGGGAGTATCTTGAAGAATATTTCAACATCATGAAATAAACAACCACTTCCCTCTACTGAGGGCCATTGCTGAGCCAGAGCTGAACTAGCTGCTTGACATAGGTAATAAGCAGGAAATCCCTGCTGTTCGATTATAATGGTACCATAGATAAAAAGTGAGAAAAAGGAATGGTACACATGGGACTTTACCATGAAAAAATGAAAATAAAAAATTATTAAAATACTTGTGTTCAAGACAAAATATGGATTATAATGGCAGCTAGAACACAAATCAAACATAAAGCACAAATCAAGGTCCTGTAAGATGGGGTTATGCGACATGCTGCACAATTGACTCTCAACAGCATCATCAGCCACTTTTACAAACATGTTGAAGGACGCCATCAATTTTCCTAAATGTCTCCCTTAATTCTTTTTCACTCAGATGGTTTTCTCCGAAGCACTTGTCAACATCCCTGTCGTCTCCTTCCACTGTTGCCTTATCTGGCTCTCAGGGCTCATTTGTTAGTGGTTTTGATTGCAGTTTAAGCAACTCTCTAATAGCATTTTAATTAACTTCCATAAAATCTGCATATTTTGCAAGATGTGCAAGTCTGGTTTTTATAATCAAATGCAAATCTGTTTGCATTGTTTTATACTGTGCTTTCTGATATTTAGCCTACAGGCTTCAAAGACATGGCAAGAATAGGTACTGTTCTTATTTATCTGGAAGAGATGATTGACGAGAACCCCTGTCCGTTATTTCCATTAACTTAAACTTCACAACCTTAAGAGTAGGTTATGTTATTCCTATGGTGCAGAGAGGATCACGTTTACGAAACTAACATACATTTCAGAGCTGTGGTCTGTTTCAGTCTAGTGCATATACAAGAATACTTCACAAAGTTCATGGAAAAACAGAAGTGAAAGATAATACAAATCTTTCCATGAACTTTTTGAAATACCCTTGTGCTCTCTCTACTTAACATTTACATAGCAATTTGTTTTTATTTAGGCTGTAAAACAATCATATGAGATAGGTAGAAAAACTTATTTCTATTTTACAGATGAGGAAATTGATATGCAGAAGGTTCAAAACTTCTGAGGTATCTTCAATAGGGAAATCAAAGTGAAAAATTTATAAATGTAATAGATTCATTAACTATAGTGTGAATGTGTGTGTGTGTGTGTGGTGTGTGTAAATTAATTTTCTTGCCATGATACTGAGCCTTCTTGTCTGAGCCAAGCACTTTTTAACTATTTGTTGAATCAGACTGTGAAAGTCAGAACTTCCTGTGTGGTTTTAGTAGACAGAAGTTATAGCCCTTTCTTTCTCAAATGAGGACCTGGGTGGTGCTTCAGAAAACTGCAGATGTCTGGACCCACTCTATGCTTAACTCAATCAGAATATCTGAAGGTAGGATCTAGAAATCTGCATTTCAATAAGTTTCCTGGCTGATTTTTATTCACACTAAATGTTGAGAACTACAGTAAGCAGCTCAATTTACAAAGTGCCAAATGAAGTAGATGAAAGTATCTATTCGCACTCTGAAAGTATCTAAAGAAAGTTGATTAACCTATTAATCAGAGGCATGTACTTTTACAATTCATAAATAATATTTTAATAGGGCATTATAGTTATATAAGAATAATTGTCACCGGGGGAAATGTATTGCTACTTAGAATGTAGCAAATAACAAATGTGAAATAGAGTCCTGGGATCTTAAAGAAGATACATTTACTTGCTGGTATTATTAATCTATTCTCATTATATAAGAGGTAAAAGGTCACATATGATTGTCATTAGGGTACATTTATAAGTAAAAGCAATAAATTCTTATAAGGATCAATATCTTGAAAAGTAGTGAATGTCAGGAATGTTTATGAACAGCATTAGGCCTTATGCAGACCATCACCTGAGAGCTTTGAGTCTAAGCACAGATCCTGAGCCAATCAATGCACGGCTGGACTTCCTGCCGAACCTCCAGAAGTGACTCTCAGGCTCTTCCCCTCTTTCCAAATTATGAGGAGTTCTAGAATTTAAGTGTAACAACATTATGTCCCCAAGAGACCATACAATAAACATTTTTTTGAAAACTGATCTGATTTTGATCTAGTCTTCTTTCTGCACAAAATACTAGCATTAATTTGTTCAGTCATTTTTTAATGTGTGACTTTTCATTTCTGAATGGCACTTTACTTTTTAGATAATTTAACCAGTGTTCAATTATTTGTATCCACCATTTCCACATAATTCTCACACTTTTCATGAGAACTAGTTAACTGCTAAAAGAAGGTCCACGGAAAACTTGAAAACCTCTAGCTGTAGTTCTCTAATGGGAGAGGAAGTCAATACGATTATTATTCAAGGAAAAAGAAATGGAGGGAATTGGAAAAAATGAGGCTACTGCATTAATAACTATCTTGTAATTTAGGTCCTGTTTATCTAGCAAAAACAATTCCAATTATAACAAAAACAAATCATGAAGAGTAAAAACAGACACTATGCAAGACAATATAAAAACACAGTTAGCTTCTTGTCCCAAAATGAAAATACAGTTAAAAGATTTTGCTTCTAATTTTTTTGTAAAAATGTCAAATTCACAAATGCCTTGATTACATCTTGATTATTTCTAATTAATTTATAACTAACTTCAGTTTGTAATTTATTTTTTCAAATGCAAATCATATTCATATTTTTAAAAAATAATATATTCAAAGAACTCTCAAACTCTAGAAGTTGTCAGTAATGGCAACTTTTCTAGAAAAATTACCTGTGAGACTATTTGACATCTACAGACAAAATGGAACTTGTCACCATAAAATAAAGTTGGAAGTAACTTTTTTTCCTAAACATTGTCCTCCTAACTTATCTAAGGTCATGACAATCTGCCTACCATATCAGAAGAGCTACCTCTAATTTCACGAAAGAAGATATGACAATATCTCCATTAAGTATTAAAACTGCAGCAACAAAATGTTCTTATTTGACTTAAAATTTTCTAATTTAATAAGTCCAGTTCTATTAAAATCTAAGTGCACCAAAGAAAAATGACTGGAGAAACTAAAATTGGTTATTCAATAAAATTATGAAAAGTTGATTTTTCAGTTCATCTTGTTTCTGAAATTATGCTACCAAACTTCTAGATCATTCAGCACAAATGAACTGGCACTAAAGTTAGATGACAATTTAAATAAGCCAATTTCACAATGTCATCTCTGGAAGCAACTATCTGAAAATATATCTTGTAAGTGATCACAATTAAAAGATAAAATAGAGATAGTATTTACATTAAACTTTTGAGGAAACACAGCTATTCAGTAAGAACTTCTCACAAGAATACAGAGTGTAACAAGTTGACAGCTGAAGAACACCTGTCAGATCTCCATGGGAAGTAATGGGAGAAAATAAAGTCAGAGTTTACTCACTTGCAATTAATTAACTGAATATGAAAATACTTGAATTTTAATTTTTCTTAAAATGTACCTTAATTTCAGAGATCTTTCTAAAGTTTATACTACCATGACCTTGGTGGTAGTTTGGTTATTTTCAGTCGAGAATGAGCTCAAATAAATATCTAAGACTCATGCTGAACATGGGATTTCCCACCATAAGGGCACAGGTAAATTTAGGCCCTAATGTGACACATGCAAGAAAATACCTTTTTTTTTTTTTTTAATTGAAACTTAATAGATTATACATATTTGTGGGGTATGGAGTTGACTACCAACACTTGTGCACAATATGTGATGGTCACATCAGGATAATTAGCTTTTCATAGTTATGAAATGTAATCATTCTTTTCTCCATTAACCAATTTCTTGCTCATCGCCTCTCTCTCCCCTTTCCTATTTCTAGTAACCCCAGTTCTGTTCTCTCCTTCTGAAAGTTCAACATATTGTTTCTTCTTTCTCTATTTAATAAGAATATTTCTTAAAGTAACAAAAATACAAGCACCATATTAAAAATGTAAGTTCATAGACTGATAGTCTATTTTTTTTCTACTCTCTATAGAAGTTTCCTTAAGTCAGTTTAGTCACTAACTCAAAGTCGGGAAATTAGGGAGATAAATATTTCAAGGTAAAAATCTTATTTCTTTTCCATCTATTTAACCTGCCAGCCAGCCAGTACCTACAATGAGCAAGGCACTTAGCCAGAATTTTGTAAAGGAAATGTTATGGCTGACAAAAGGAGGCTAACAAGTTTGACTCCTGTTATAATGAAAACTGTCATGGTCTGAATCTGACTTCCTTAGTTCCTGAGCCTAGAAAGCAAATTCTCAATGTAGCACAGGCACTTCAACAAACTTTCTAAGAGCCTGCTGTTGCGGCAGGACACCAAAATATTAACTCCCAAACAAGAGGATGTTTCATACTACAAGGACAAATGCTGCCTCGTAAGGAGCATTTCTTAAGCAGACCTGTTCATTTGATCCTCTAAAATACTTAGGATAAAAATAAGAACTATTTCCTTTATTTGTGTTCACGCTAGCATAAAAATATGTTAAGAGCTGCCACAAAACAAAATATTCATCCCGAAAATAATATTTCTATGATTTCAAACTTCCATTACGTCTATTTAAGTGGATTATACCTATAGAGGTGGAAACACTTGTCACAGACATAGCACAAATATTCGGTTCTTTAAAACTTGCTTTGGAAGAAGGAAAATTTGTATTAAAATCTGATTAAACCGAAACCACAAGATTCTTGCATAAAATTATATTTCAATATTCTAACAAGCTACTGTGGGGAACAGAAAGGCATTCCTTAAAATTTTAAACACACCCTGAGGGAGAAGAATGTAAAAAGAACATGAAACAAAATGCATAGAGAGAGAGAGACAGGAAAAGAAGACAGGCCAAAACAAAAATAATCATAAGACCAACCTGTACATTAATTTAAAGCAACTTCACAACTAGACAGGGCAAATGACTAGTTCCATTCAAATACAAACTCAAGTAAAAGACATATGTTACAATGGCATTTTATTTTTCAGCTACCTCCTTTAATAAGTCTAAATTAAGTCAGTGTCTGGCTACACAAGGGCTACTGCAGGGCTAAGGCTGATGTCACGTATCCTGCTCACAGTGCCAATTGTGTAGCTCTTAGTCCTGTTCATGATGCCAATTGTAAAGCTAAGTGACCACACTAGTTGTCGCAGCTCTTTTACCTGCCGGTAATCCTGCACTGACTGGGCCAATTGTTGAGCTAGGGCTGGGTGTGAAGCTCCCAGACCCCTCAAGCCCATTCATAGACTGGGTCACCAGAACCCTTCACATGGTTCTTGGAAGCTGCAGGTCTGGAGAAACATGGCCGCAAAGGGCGGGCACCAGAGGCAGTAAAAACACCAGCCAAAGCGGGCCGTGTGGGTGCACTCACTCCACCCACACAATGTTTACCAAACGACCCTGAACAGGCTCTGAGTCTAGGGCAGCCTGACCAAATTGTTCCATTTTCCCAACAGTCAGCTTCACCAGGAATGAGCCTGAGTCCACAGTATTTCATTTAATCCAAATGTGCTTCTTTGTATACCATGATTCTATTGCCTTTTGATCTTTTTAGATTATTTCCTAAGTGATATGTGAAAATATATGTATCTCACTATTTTTATTCTGTGATGCAAAGATTAATAATAGGCTTTGTCTCAAAAGTCACTATAAGCATCACACACAAATATAAACCATTACACACAAAATAAATGCATTCTTTGAAAAAAAAATTATATATCAAGGTATATAAAGGAACACACCATACATAAAAAGTAATTTTCTCATTAATTCTCGATGTCACATTGGAAATATACCTAGAATTAATGAATTTATAGAATTTGAGGAGAGGTGATAAGAGGGACACAACATTAAAAATTCCCAGACTTTTCATCTGAAATCAATTTGAAATCACAAACAGCAGGGTGAAGTCAAAACGACTTCAAATGTCACCTAATCTCAATTCTCAGTTTAGAAATTCCACACTATCAAAATCTCCTCTCTGTACATAAATGGAACCATTTTCATTTTGATTCCATGAAGGTGGTGTCTACATAAGAAATAGAAGTCATCAGCCCTTTACAGACACATAATTTTCATTCACTAAAGCTACCAGCAGGTTTGTCACTTTAGTTTCCTCAATTACAAAGATAATGAACTGCACTACAAACATGAGCACTTTCATTTCTAAAGAGACATTAGATAACCCAATTACAGACTCATCACCATGAGCATGTGATGTGTTCACATTGGATACATAAGCAATCTCTGTCAATACCAAACTTGGAAAGGAAAACTGATAACTGAAAATATTGATACTGTGTTATAAATCAGGTTAACATAAAGGTCCTTCATTTTGGACTCTGCTAAACTACCCCTCCAATTAAAATAATATTTTAAAATATGTGCAATAAAGTGAAATGAAGGAAATGGGGAAAATAGACTTGACAACTATTATAGTGGTGCAAAAACAAGCTATCGAGATTACACATAAAATTTGAAAGATTGTATATTGAATACTAAATACCAATAAATATACATAGATTGTCCATTATAACTGAAGAGGTGACATTAATATTCAAGTACTTCATCAATTTAAAAATGTATAGCTACACTGTCCAATATGCTAGCCATTAGCCACATGTGTTTATTGAATACTTAAAATGTGGCTAGACCAAATTGAGATATTCAAGTGTAAAACAGACACCAGATATTTGGACTTACTACAAAAAAAAGGCAAAATATCTCGATTTTTTTATATTGATTACAAGTTGACATCATCTACTGGGTTAAATAAAACATATCATTATGAATACTTCACATGTTTCGTTTTACTTTATGTGTATACTAGAAAATGCGAAATTAAATATATGGCTGATGTTATTTTTCTATTGAACAGCACTTATCTATAATGTTTATAAGACTGTTTTCATCAAAACCACTGGGTGACACTGTTTCTCCACTAAATTAATACAACCAAAGCAATTTCCTGGCAGGGAAAAATCACACATGCACACACATGCACGCATGTACACACATGCACATGTGTGCTCACGTGCACACACACCCCAAATGACACGGGCCCCTTATAATCAGTCCTAAGCGTGAAAGAACATGAGCGCCCTTAAGTAATTGTATTACTATGTTAGCAGGACTAGTTATACTTGAAAATTTTAATAATCATTCAGATTCCTTAATAATAAATGCCAGCTCTAATCAAATCAAACATGCAGAAGTTGTTTAGTTACTTTTCCCAAATAGCTTTCCATATTCTAAATGGTTGTGTTCTTCATGACCTCATTTAATATTACATCTTATTTACTTACATTTTAATGGATTCCTAAGGAAGCTGTGCAAAATAATTCAGATAAACAAAAATAACCAGCTGTTTTTGCTAACAAAGAAATGCTTCACTGATTTGCAGATTATTTTTGCCTTGAATTTTGAAATCCTGAACATTTTAAAATCAGTTTATTGAAAAACTAAAATGAGAAATCAACACTTAAGCCACCGTTGTATACTTCTGTTCGATGAGATAAAGACTCCACAAAGTTAGACTTTTCAACGCAAGTGATACTCACATATAGGACCGTGTAGAGAACATTCTAGAGGCTGCCTGATACTATTTGATGGCCAGAAAACTCATTGTGAGGGCTTAAAAGTTCTGTGTTATCTAATTCTAAATGAGAATTTAGAGTTGGTTCCATGTGTAAAATCACAAACGATACCTAGGCGTAAAATTACCAGCCTGACTCCTTTCCTATTCTGTTCCACCAGCAGCATATTTAAGTCAAAGAAGAACTGGACAAAAGCTACTTTGCCTTGGGCTGTCTAGTCAGTCTACTCTCTAAAATCAGACTAATTCTAGTCTACTAACTACTGCCTGGCACAGAATTAAGCATTTTAAGACATCGCTGAAACCAGCTGCTTATGGTCATAAACTACCTCAAGATGGGAAAGCAATCAATCAGCATGCTATATCGATATATAACATGTCCTAAATCCAATAACATTTTTACTTTGATTTCAGAATGTACTATAAATGTACACTAAATTAATTTCTACTTCAAAGAAAAAAAATCTTCATCTCTTGAAAATGTAAAGTGGCTCAAGACTAAACCATTTACATTTATCCATTAAGTATTAAGGATCTTCTGAAACTCTATAACACTATAGACAATTTCCCCATAAAAATGAATGAAGTTTTGCATATAATTTCAGAGAAGAGATAAAGAGGTCCTGGATCCAAGTTAAAAACCTGCTCTATGTATTCCTCCAACTATTGTCTAAGAGGTCATTTAGATATTTTACCATGGCTTCTCCTTCTCTTTTGTTGATGTCTCAGCACCCTAACTAGGCTCTAAGCTCTGGAGAGACAGATGCTGTGTCATATCTGTCTGTGTATAATTTGCAGGATTTTTAGCACAAGGCCTAGTGCACAAATAAAATGTGTTGATTTGACATTTGATGGGTGGACTGCCCAAAGCCCTTTATGAATAACACTTTAACTAAGGGCAGCCTTTTTTTAATGCAATAGTATGTATTCACGATGAACAGGTATAGCCAACTAATATTTTTGGCAGTTGTTATGTAACAGATCTTCCTCTGAACTACAACTCAGGCACATCCTTCAGGCTTTTTTCCCAGTGACCAAAAACGTGTATTTTATGTCAATAATAACAAAAACATACATTCTAAATTCAAAGTTAAAACAATTCCCAAGGGCACCCTTACTTAAAAAAAAAAATCTTTTTACAAAAAAAAAAAGAAAATACTACCAACAGAAGTATATATAGGTAATTACTAAAAGGATATAAATTTCTATGTAAAGGAAAAATAAAACGTTCATTTGAATACTGACAGAACACATTTTTAGGTATAAGAATATGGAGATTCCTGAGGTTCTTCAAATTATATGATAAAGCCTCATTAAACACTTGAATACAAGCATAAATTGAGCTTTCACTATCCATATTTGAGGGGTTCTTTTTAGAAGATACAATTATAAATATCATACAGGAAAGAGGAAGGAGGAAGATTCCACCAAACAGGAGACACACAGCAACTAAATAAACAATTCACCATAAACATGTAGGGTTGTGCATCATTTCACAAAGCTAAAGAAACTTCCCCCATGGCCCAGCACAAAGGCACTGCTTCTGCATGCCAACATCTCTTAGGATGCTATGTGATACGATAGTCACACTGACTATCTTCATACATGCAGGAGGGTACATCTCTCAAGAGTAACACTTTCTGAAAAATACAATTCCCACCCAAAATAAACTCATTCTTTTGATAGATCAAATAACAAGAGTTTTCAATGAACTCAACATAGACTCTACTGGGCTGTTACTGACACAAACTATATCACTTGAAAGTCTTAAGATATAATACATGGGTATACTGCTAATTTTGAAGTTTATAACCATCCTACCTCCACATAATAAATGAGAACTATTTAAAAGAGAAATAAAATTAAATTTGGTAAAGCCTTTCTTCCATTAGAGTCCTGAAGAGCTTATTCTCAGAGCTGAATCGCCTAACAGAAAACAACAAATTCACACAAATGTCACTACAGATAAAATGAATGTTTTTTCATGCCAGTGTCACTCACCCTTGCCTGCCGGCACCCCCTCCCCCAGGCTTTTCAAAATGTATTTCATACACAGAGTCTCTGTTCTGGTTGTTTATTTAATTAACATGACAGCCCAGCATACACAGCATTTCTTTCAGTTCCACAGTTTTAACTTTTTACACATTAGACTCAATACAGAAAGAGTAAAATTACTGTTTTCACTCCTTCCAACCTCTGTAAATTTATATAGATTCATTGACTATTTCTGTCAGTTAAAACAGTTTTTCAGTAGGCTTTCAATATCTGTATTCACAAAGTAAAATCACAATTTTGTCCCCACAAAAAAAACAAAACATTCTTTTCCCTCACCTTTCCCAAGGGATAAGAAAATTTTGGGTTTTTTTTTTTTCCAATATTTTCAGAAGTCGACGTTAATTAATTTTAATTCTGTCGTCAAGTCATAAATAATCAGTATTGCTCTTTGTACCCCCACAAAAAAAACAAAACATTCTTTTCCCTCACCTTTCCCAAGGGATAAGAAAATTTTGGGGTTTTTTTTTTTCCAATATTTTCAGAAGTCGACGTTAATTAATTTTAATTCTGTCGTCAAGTCATAAATAATCAGTATTGCTCTTTGTACGACCATAAGCTGGGTAACATTACTGAACTGTGAGAGAAGCTACAATTCAACTAAAAGTGCGTGATTGTTTCTGAAACTTATTCTATTTGAAAAAATCTTATGTTATATTGAAATGTATTTAGGAATTTAAAGGATAATATTTTCTATATCTTCAAAAGAAATACTTCTGTATTTTATCTGTACTATAAAAGAAAACAAATTATACTTTTTACCAAAGACATAATTCCCACCATCAAAAACATACCCATTTCTATTTTTGTTTTGTTTTTGTTCACTTGCTTTATTGCTTAAAAATGTCTTTCGCATCAGAGACGAAAAACTTGACTCTTCTTTTGATAACCAACTTACATTCCTAAAACAATCCATTCATTTGTGCTAAAGATGTTTGAGAGCTTAGGGAAAATATTCATAGGAAACAATTTTAGGTTTTAATTACACAATATAACATATATATCTGTACTTTTCCGACTGCTGTTGTGTCCATCACAAATAATGTTTTCAAATGCATTGATGGAGTCATATGCCTTGTGTTTATTTTATGTAAAACCATAAGTAAAAATGTTGTATTTTTCTTAACGTGTAACTAAAATAAAATTGCACCATTTTAGAATCTTTCAAAAATGAATGTGTGATTACAGCAATTAGAAAGGAATGAGTAATTGTATTGTATGATATGTAAAGAGAATAGACACCCCTTCAAAGGCAATTTCCAAATACTGAAATTTGCGTAATTAAAATTTTATGTTGAAAAATAACATTTATGAATCATGCATAATATCTAATAATTCAAGAAATTCCAGAAACCTGTGTATATTCCAGTGTTTGGGAAGTACAGTGGTAACTGGGAGAGAGATACCTGCTCTCTGATGTGAAAGTCCACTGAGAACATATACTTAAACCTTAAGGGGACACTTGCCTACTTAACACTGCCAGCCAGAACAGTAAGGTTTGACACCCTCATTTACAAAATCAGCCTCAGGCTGAGGATACTGGGCTGGCAGGACCGAACTAAAAAAGCCAAGCAGATACTGTAAACTTTGTTCTTTACTGACAGTAAATACCCCTTCATTTGCATTCACAGACACACCCAGTACTCGATTAATTCTATGACCAAAGACTAAACCCATTTCTCCTTTATTTGCTTGAAATCAACTTTATCATCAGTGCTGCAAAACTCAGTTCCATAGGTAATATCCAATCTATAAACTTAATGGTCCTATGGGCTTATAGTTCTGGAGGGGAAAGAAGGGAGAAAAAGAGGAAAGGACAGGAAAAATATATGTCATTTAGTTTGTCTTACGGGAATTTTATCATATATTCTCTTTGTACTTTTCGAATTGAAGAGAGAGAGTTCATAAGCAAATGACCACTGTCATTCATACAGAGAAGAAAATGCTGAAACTCTCTCACAATGAGCAAGGTCCAACTAAATTCTCAAGAGGCCTCTAAGATTTATATCCTTACACTACTACTTAAAATTCACTTGTTGACTATGAATACTGTCTTGAGTTGAGAGCAGACATTCTTTCAGAAAAGAACTAATCAAGTAGCGTTCAGGGGAGTGTTATATACTTGTTTTATAATTATTTTGATTCTTTACTTCATAAAGTATGCAAATGACAGGAGTACACTTTGTACCTTTAATCAGACATTTGTTTCCTTATGATAAAACAGATAAGCCAGTTACCATATAGCTCCTGAACTTTTCACACAGTTAGGCTAACGTATGAGATATTGCCCTATCTTATAAGATACTATTCCATGTTAGTTCCCACCCACTCCCCACAATTATGCTCAGCAACAACTTTAATGGGTCATATATAAAAACTAGTCTTCAGTGACACGTACACTAACCCACGCCCTCATTAAAACTTCAAGGATCTAAATTTCTGCTAAGTGAAATCTTGTTTTTCCATCAACCAGAAGAGATAAAGTCTCCCACTTCAGAACATTCTTCATAAACACAATCTTTAAAAAAATAGTAACCAAAGAAAATTACCAAAATAGATTACACATATGCATTTATTAACAGCATTAATCAGCAAAACATTTTAAAATGCAATGCTCAGTTATTTTCCTGTCAGTTTGCATATTATCCAAATTCTCCATTTATCAATTCAAACCAGAAAAAAACAATAAAAATCTGTGGGTTAATTAACACTGCTGGTTAATTTAACTAAACACCTTCTTATCTTAAATCCACCCTTACTTCTTTAACTTCTAAGTGTCAATAAGAAATTTCAGAAATTTAATTTCAGAGATTAAATAATATTAATTTGGAGCCAAGTTATTTACGATTTAAATCACAGATTTTCCTTAGAAACGATGGTTCAGTTTTGTAATGATCACATCACATTTCCCTGTAAGTTAAAACACAGTATGTTCTAAACATTTAAACCAGTAGTGTTTTCATTTAAAAGACATTCTCTCCCATAACTGTAAAAAGAAATTCAAATATGCTTTCCTTCTAATTAGTTTATCCTTAAGTAGACAACTTACTTTATTCCAATGATTTCCAAATTTCTACCCAAACTAAGTATCAATCAGTAGACTATTTTTTCCTTCACTCTTAGAGTAAGCTTAAACCCTAGAAATACTTGTTTTATCTAAACAAAAAGCTAAACAAGCACAATTGTTTTAAAATAAACAGAGACTATGATGCTGTCATCCACTCTGCTAAATAATGTCAAACAACCACATCTGTGTAATCAACTTCATTTCAGAAACTAGCTACCCACACCATATGGTGACTGCTACTTCTTAGAAATACCTAGTATCCACAGAATAATCTGAAAAGAAAAGGCTTGCTATATCTTAGGATATTCTCACACTCCCTAAAGTTGTCCTAAAGGTACAGTAGGTGGGCATAAATTTAAATGAGAAAACTGTAAATTTCCACTTGCTGGACATAACCAGCTCCGCCACCCCCCCATCAAGTGTCAAATCTGCTTCAAGCACAGAGGTGAACACTTAAGTATGTCCTTTCAAATACAATTTGTATTTCAAATTGAGGTTTGTTCCTTTATGCCCTTTATAGCAACTATTCCATGGTCTTAAAACATTTAATAAGGAGATTTACCCCCAAAATTGACTAAACTTTTATTTACAACTTTATTCATAATTCCAGATTCCTCCTCCTTTCTGAAAGATATATCACCAGCAATCTTAGGAATATTTTCCTGGATCAATTATTTCCTGTAAAACCTGTATAAATCCATTTGAATTTCTAAATATCCACCTAAGTATGCACATACTCAAAAGAAATATTTTTAGTTGACACTACAGCACAGTTTATAGTTTTGAACACTTCTGAAGTTCAAACATATTATTCCCCAAATTGAAGTTTATGATTATGATACAAAACACACTAACATGTAATAATGCATGCCCCTAAATTATATTTTAAAACAAACTGGGCGCCACCAGATGCAGTCTCTCCAAGAACAACTTACTGCAAAACCAGAAAGTGTATATCAATACCTCACCTTCAAGCATGCCTGGCTTTATTTACTCTAGAATCTTTTTACTGGTTTTCATAAATATTTACCTATCACTTTATAAGAAAGAAATTTTATAAAAACAAATAGAAAGAAATCTAGTGGAATCCACGTGTTGAAAAAAATCACCCAGTGCTAAAAAACTATATTTACCTATCACTTTATAAGAAAGAAATTTTATAAAAACAAATAGAAAGAAATCTAGTGAAATCCACGTGTTGAAAAAATCACCCAGTGCTAAAAAACAAAACTCAATTCTGAGATTTCTGCTAAAGGAGGAAAGTACTTAAAAGTATAGGGAAGGTATATACCAGGTGTAGCAGATGTAAAAAGTTGGCCCAGCTGTGGAAGACCCTGCAAATGATATCTAGTTTTGTTACTTATTCGTGTGTCTGCTGTTCAGGTCATAAAATACTGTGTGAGAGAGAGAAAACCCGCTCCTCTCTTACTAAGTCTAAAGTTATGCCACTCTACTTTTCCAGGCTATCTTTCCTTTAGTTCCCAGCGCTTGGAGATTCCCTCCACGCTGCGCCGGTCCCCAAGTGTTGCAGGTTTTCCCAAGAGCCAGGAGAGAGCAGCTGCCAGTGCTTACCTGTTCCCTCGGTATACAGGGCAGAGAGGTCCTCCGATGGGACTTGTTGCTGCAGCCTGACATCTCAGCGGACACCACGGAGCTGGACCGCCTCCTCCTCTTAAACACCGGGAGATCTTCCTTGGTCCCAGCACTCAGCTGGGACCCCAAACGCTCCCTCGGAGCCGCCTCCGCCGACTGCGGCAAGATTTGCTCCACGTACCTGGCCAGCAGGATCCCCAGCACGCCGGCCAAGTACGCCAGGTAAGGTCTCCAGGCGACCTTGAACCTCTCTAAGGAAATGAGAGACACGGTCCTGACCGCGCTAGTCAAGGCGATCATGAGGACGCCCAGCCTCAGCCTCAGCACCAGCCATGTCGCGGCTGCCAAGCAGCTGAGCACCACCCCCGCGGCGGGGAGCGACAGTAAGTGATCCTCCCCGACGCCCAGCCCAATCTGGACGAGCGCTTCCCCCCCGCAGCAGGCGGCCAGTAGCGCGACGGCCAGAGGCAGGCGCACCCCGGCGCGCAGGAGGTACAAGCCCATCCAGAAGAAGGCACACAGGAGACTGAAGAGCAGCGCCGAGGGCTGCAGCCAGGGGCTGAGCGGCGCGCCGCCCCCGGGGGCGCCTCCCCGAGGCCCCGGGAAGACGCCCCCTCCTGCTCCCAGGGCTGCTTCCTCCTCCGCCGCCGCCGCCTCCTTACTCTGCTCCAGGTCACAGCCGATCTCCCCGCGGACCAGCCGGAGCAGCAGCGCCAGCAGAAAGGACAGGGAGCCCGCGCACAGCGCCGAGGAAAGTTTCCGGGAGCGCCGGAGCGGCCGCAGCACCAGGTCTCCCCAGCAGCCGCGGCAGCCCGAGCCCCGCAGCGATGCGGGGCCCGCACGACGGTGGCAGTCCCGGCCCGCCGCGGGGGCTGGGCTCACCCCCCCCTGGCTCGGCTTGTCCCTGCCTCGGATGGCCTCGCCGGCCGCTGCCATGGTGTGTGCCCTCTTCACCGAATCCCCGATGGCCCGGGCACACGCGCGCGCGCGCACACGCTCTTCCCAATCCCACCCGCCGAATCTCTTCTCCCCCGACCCACAATCCACTGAAAGTTTCAGCTTTCGAGTAACTCCTGGAGAATGCTAGAAGCTAGAGACTTCAAGTGAAAAGCTAGCCCGACCACGCTTCGCCTTTTCTCTCTTTGAATGCTTTTGAGAATCCTCTGCTCCACCCCCACCCCCGACTTGTGTCCTCCGGGGTCTCTTCCTACTTCAGGATTTCGAGAATGGCCCGGGGCATCCCGCGCACGGGGCCGCTGCCGCTGGAGCAGGCGGGGGCGCAGG
>NW_007731657.1:129119-153145 GCF_000696425.1 Galeopterus variegatus
GCTGCTGCGCGCGGGGCCCGCGGCAGATGGAGGTCTCCCTTCTCTTCCTTCCTGCAGCTCTTTCCTCTATCACTCTTTCCTTCTCCTCGGCCGATCCTCCCCGGCACGGCCCCAGGTCGCGAATCGCCATTCCCTGGGGCAGAAAGCAAAACCAACCCCGCGTCTGTCGGTCCAGTTCATGGCAACGGGTGGGAAAAATGGAAAAGGGGCTGAGAAATAATCAAGAAGTTGCTAAGTCCCGTCCGAAAGAGACAGTCCGAGAGACCGGCGGCTGCGGCAGCAGAAGGGAGGGAGGGAGGGAGGGAGAGCGAGCAGGGGAGGACGGGAGGGCGAGAGGGAAGGGGGGAGGGTGGGTAAGGGAGAATGAGATTTACACACACACACACACACACACACACACACACACACACACCCTTTTTCTGGTGCAAGGTTGGTGACGATTTGCAGTTTTGCAGGAGGGAAACGAGTGGAGACGACTGCTTACAACTGTGTGAAACGGGAAGCTGGAGCGATCAACAACTCCGCTTGCTTTCTTTAAGGCAACTCCCTCGGAAATCGTTCTCAGCCGAGCTCCCGCCCCTCCCCCGGGGGAGGCGCTGCTCCCAGCCTGAGCACGGCACGCACACCCTGCACGCTGGGGGTGAGGCTGCTGCGGCCGGTCGATCGTGCAGCCCACCGAAGCCCAGAGGTGTGGGGGTCTGCGGCTGGCCCTGAGGCTGAGCTTCCTAGGACGATGGGAAAACAGGACGGTGCTCGGCTAGCGATATTTCCTACTGTCATGGAAAATGACAGCCACATCTCCTGTCTGATTGATTCAAAGATGCTCATAGGTTCCCAAGTCAGGTACAACAGCTAACCAATTTCAGGTAGCACGGTACTGCCTTGGCTGCGCCTGTTGGAAGGTCTGTTTTCAGCTGAGAACCCAAGCCTGTCCTGTTGGTCCAAATAATGGAAGAATCTCACCAGTTTTCTAGACCCCAATAGCATTATTCAAAAGAGGTGGGGGGGGGAGGCATTCATTTAAAAAAAGTAATAACTTTAGAAAACAAATCCACTGTATGAGTATTATCAACAATTTTTGACTGTGGATGGTAAAGTTACAAGATTAAGTGACCATAGTCTCAAGGTTTACAAAGTTAAGAAACCAGGTAGTTAGTCAGGAAATAATATAAAGAAATATTTCAAGGGAGAGGTGAGAATAGGTGGTTTAACACTAGGAAAGATCTTAGAAAACTGTCTGTCTGTGAAATTCTACATATACAATAAAGAAAGCTTATGTGACAAAAACCAGGACCCTAGTTATTAGTGATTACCAGTAATTTGGTGTTTGAGAAACTCAAGGAAAATTTTAAAGTGAACTTTTTTGGCCAATTATGAAAAACAATTTAATATCTGTTCAATGTGGACTTAAAAGAAGAACTCCACCAATGTTCCTTAGGAGCTAGTTTCTTTTTCAAACTAAAACAAGAACATAACAGTCCCCTCTTGTTCAATTTTAGTATGTCTCTCAGATGTCATTTGCCCTCACTAATAATAATCCAATTTCTGATTAATTATCTTGACTTTCCAGGTTAAAGTGTGTTTATAGCCTGGAGTATTTGGATAATTGGCTTGATGTGCCACTAATCCAATTTCTGATTAATTAACTTGCCTTTCCAGGTTAAAGTGTGTTTATAGCCTGGAGTATTTGGATAATTGGCTTGATGTGCCACTATATTTTTGTGTGTAGAAATGAAGCAATAAAAAGAAGCCAAAGGAGATATGTGAGATAGAATTAACTTATGGAGGCAGGAAAAGATGGCTTAAGTTTTCGACTTAGCTTCATGAGAAACAGCCTGCTTTAGTTACAGGCAGGTATTAATATTGACATTATGACATAAATGAAGATGAGGAACAGTGATGGTACAGCCTTTCTCTGTCAGATGTCCAGAACTGTGTTACCACACAGGAATACAAATTGGGCAGCTAGGCAATGGCAGTGGATACCATCTGTTTAATAATTAAGGGAACAGGAGAGGCGATGTCTTTGCCAAAGACAAATGAGCCCCCTAGCAGGCACACATACTTTCATGAGTTTCCTTTTTAGATATATGATTCATATGCCAGCTCCTACCTGGGATATTTCAGAGTGAAAAACCTTGACTGGAAAATCATTCTAATATCCCTTGGCATCAAAAATACCATATTAAAATGAAAAACTACAAAAATCTGGGCATATATCAAGATTGGAAAGAAAAGCATAATGAGGTGAGGGGAATTTTGAATATTTCAATTTTCTCTGTCCTCTAACCACACCATTATCTCAGTTCTTTAGAATACATAATACTATTATAAAAACTGAACTTTTAAAAGATGAAAAGTAAATATTTTTTTTAAGTTGTACCAAAAAAAATAGCATTTGCTAATGGCAGCAAAACAAGAATGCTAAGTCTGTATGTTAAACAATGACATCCTGGAACTGTTTCAGAGTATAACAGAGGCAATGTCCTGGCATCTGTGCTTCTCCCCACTTTCAGCAAAAATTACAATCAAAAAGTTAAATGGCCTACCAAAAGGAAAGAATGTAGATTTTCCTCCGTTACCATCCAGAACCCAGAGGCAGGTGAGCAAAGCAACAAAACACTCATGTTTCAGAGATGCAGAAAGCTGCAGAGCTATATTAACTGAAAGAAGAGACTAACAAACTACAGTTAGCACAGAGTACATTAAATGAAATAAGCCACAATAAATAAACTAGATATCGAACCATCACATATAAATACTGCCCATTTCTACAGAGTGATGAGTCCTAATTCAAGAAAGTGACTATACAGCCAAAGAATAAGGAAAATGTACACCCAGGAAAACAGTAGAGCATGGACAACAGAAAGAAAAATTCAAATTTGACTTGATAAAACTCTCCACTTAGCCAAATCTAGATAAGGTGTTTTTATTAGCTCTTTGTGAAGAGGATCTAGAAATTAACTCTGCTAGACCCAACATCATCCATAGCTAAGGCGATTACAATAACTAACTGGTCTTGCCCTCTCTGATTCATTTTCTACACAGCAGTCAGAATGATTGTTTAAAAATGTAAATGGAATGANTAAAAGAATAAATGAAAATTATTTTTATTATCTTTGTAAAGTCCTCAGTTAACGATCATCTCCACATATTTTTACATTTAATGCTCAAGTAGACAGATCCCTCTAAATTTTGCATTGAAAATTCCATTGCCCAGAGCAGAACTACAGGCAAAATCATGCAAGGAGCACTTTTACAGAATGCTGCTTTAAAAAAAAAAAAAATTGCTATTTAAATTACTCATCTACTGAAAAAACAGGTAATAGTCAAAGTTTTGAAAACTTTGTATTGATTACCTGATGAAATGTCCATAACCCACAGCAGTTTTCTGGGGGGCACAAGGAAAAAACAATTTAAACATATGCATTTGGGAAGCAAGTAAACTGAGAAATCCAGAAATAGGAGATGTCTGAATATAAATTACTGATTAAAAAGTTATATCACATCACAATCTATGACATAATCTCCAACTATGCCAATTAACAACAAAAGTTTAGGAGCTGAATTTAAGTTAAAAAGAAGTAAGTGTTTTGCTAAAATAGACCGTATTAATACTTATTATTTTACATACATTCAGGGGGAAAAAATGCATCATCTGCCTTCCCTTTCTGTAGACTGCTGCCCTTCTTTATTACCAAAGAATTTAATAACAGCTTTGGATATGCAAATGTGAACTAGCATAAAAATACTAGGGATTAAGCTTCAATGAGTTTGTGAGGGGCACCCAATCTACACCATCTTCCATGCTCTCTATACTGACATTGAGTTGGCATTCCCTGCATCACATTTTGGGTGTTGTTCATGACTGGCTCCACCTTTTCTAAATAAATTCTTAAGGAAATCAGAGTGCTTTAGATATAGGACTGCTAGACCTTTTTCACTTTGCAGCACACGCAGAAAATAATAGTATTTTGTTGTCATATCAGGTTAAAGGACAAAGCTTTTTGCAAACAAGGGCTTCAGGCACAGGACCTAAAGAGATTATAATCTCAGGCACTCCTTAATTTGTAACACACTAGCTGGGAATTTTTGAGACACCTAGTGTTTGATTCACTAATAAAATATAAAACCTTCTTCAGAAGACTGTTAAAATAAAAACGGGGCAAATTTCAGTACCTTGCTGGCAACCATATTCATATTCTTTGCACTTCCTTCCAATCACTTTCCCATACATTCCCTTATTTGGACTACAACACAAATGCATGATTTTTTCTCTAGTTGTATAATTTGGATGAGACACACTAAGATTGATTTGTAAAATAGTCAAATTCGTATGGCCAGGCCTGGAAACCAAATCTTTCCTACCATACATGATGTGTTCTGCATCATGTCTGTAACTCTCATTGATAACATCAGTAACTCATCGCGAACATCAATAACCTCAGTAACTCTTATGTCGGAAACTGCCAGTAGTGTAACGCTTGGAAAACCAAATTATTGTATAAAAATACAAATATTTCATGTCGTTAAACCCCCCAAAATAATGATAAATTGTTTTGTTTTATGAAATCTGCATGCTTTTCACTTAATAGTCTCATGTATGTACGTACCAAAAGGTGTTGTTCAATGTGAAAGTGAAGACTCGTGTTTTCCTTTCTAGAATTCTTTTCACCCTCAATGTCTCGATCTCAGTGGACAAGACTATTAAGGCCACAAGAGTAGGGTACAGAGCACCTGAGCCAAACAAAAGGGCTGTGAACAATGCATTTATATGTAAATCTGATTCTATACAAATAGAAACATATTGTAGATAGTATAAGTAATGATAAGAGCTTTGAAATTGCTTATATTGCTAGTTTAAAGAGTTTTATTAAAATAAATTATTTCACATCTCTGCTTTAGCAAGAACAGCATGAAAAATTCAATAGTATCTTTCTGTGATGATTCAGAATCTTGTAGTGTCTCAGACCCATCATTATGAATTGTAATTTTCAATGTATATGTGGAAGTAAATCATGTGGAAGGATGGGGGTTAGACTGAATGTGACCTGATTTCTGTTCAGTAATAATTACTTTAAAAACAACCCAATGTCAAAATACAAGCAATACATTGGCAAAATCCTGAGAATAATAAAGATTTACACGTGTCTTATTCTTTAAGACTATCAACTTTAATTTAAAAACAAAACAAAAATTCTCCTCTGCTAGTCTCTGGATAGAGCTATACAGTAATAGTATAAGAAAATTAAAGAAATAAATATTTTGTTGTTGGGGAAAAGGGTAAACAGAACATACAATAGGGGAAGGGTGAGCAGGGATTTTTATTAACACTAAATTCACGAATGAATTACAACCCATACTTTTTTTTTTCTTTTTCCTTTTTGTCTTTTTTCGTGACTGGTAACGGGATCGCAACCCCTCGGTGTCACGTCCGCACCGTGCTCAGCCAGTGAGCGGACCGGTCTCTATATGGGATCCGAACCCTCGGCGGGAGGGCCACCGTGCTCCCAAGTGCCGCACTCAACCAAGTGCGCCACCAGGCCGGCCCACAACCCATACTTTCTGTAGTCTACAGAAATGGGCCTCTCTTTTAAAGGAACACCTCAAGGTACTATTTTATAAAGAGGAATAAATTTTACTAAAATTTAAAAGGAATATGTAATAGTATGAAAAATATCTACTTTTTGGGAGAAGTAGAAGAAAGAAAATGCAGTGCTTGCCAAATAAATTACTGAGAAATAGTCCAAGACTGAGCTCTTACTGACTTCAAAAGTAAATAATTCAGCTCTACAGCTGTTACTGATGTGCAGACCATTCTAAAATGTTAGAACTTAAGGATGGTTTGCATTTTCAGCTAAAGCATATTTATTGAGAAAAATTTGAGAGCTACTCGATAGAAAGGAAAATATAAGTATATCCTATTTCTTTTTTATATTCCAACACCACTGAAATTTAAAGTTAAGTTTTACTTACCTGCAAGAGTTATAATAGCTCCCCAACTGTTACTTTTTGTATATGTGATAGCAGGATACCAGGACAAAATTTACATACAGCAAAGAAACATTTTTGGTTTATATATTTAATCCTCTCTTCTATGAAACCCACCAATGTTTCTAAAGGTTAATGGAGTGTTTTGAGCTACCTTATCACTTTGGAGGAAATTTTAATAAGCAGCCAAATGTCTAAAATTAGGCAACTGATAGAAGGGAAGATAGAGAGAAAAAAAATCAATTAAATTATTTACTAATTGAAAATCTACTCTGAATAATCAATCACCCACTGCTCTTTTTCTTTACATGTATCTAAGGAGAAAGCATATTTTAAATTAGAATGAAATTATTAAGTAGATTTGAAAATTATGCATAAAAAGAATATATATTTTACAATTCTGGAAATATTCTAATATGACATCTATATTGTGCTTTTGCAACTTTTAAAGTAATTTTATGTACATTATCCTAATTAAATTTCAGAATGAATGTGATGTCAGTGAAAAATACTATCATCCCTATTTTACACAAAAGGAAACCAAAACCCAGAAATATTGAAATTTGCTCCAAGATTTACTGCTAAAAACAGGACCCAAATCTCCTGCTTCTTGACTCCAAGGCTTGCTATTAATTGATTTAATGTATCCCCCCAAATAATCTGAATCTAAGAGGATTTAAAGGTCACATCAGTCTCTCCCCTAATTCTTACAGCTTGAAAATTTCCAGATGAGGAATCTTCCTACTTTCGTATTTTTAATTGAGGTATAATTCACATACTATAAAATTCACTTTTTTGAAGTGTATTCTCAGGGCTAGCTGGTTAGCTCAGTTGATTGTAACACCAACGTCAAGGGTTCAGATCCCTGTATCGGCCAGCTGTCAAAAAAATAAAAATAAAAATAAAAACTACACTCAGTGTTTTAGCCTGTTCATAAAATTATACAACCATCACTACTATCTACTTTAAGGTCAATTTTACCACCCCTAAAGGAACCTCTAAACACATTAATAGTCACTCTTCATTCCCCACTCCTGCCAGTCTCTGGTAACCCCTGATCTACTTTCTGTCTTGATGGATTTACCCATTCTAAACACTTCATGTTAATGAAATTATATAACATGTGGCCTTTTGTGTCTGACTTCTTTCACTTAGCATGTTTTCAAGTTTCATCCATGTTGTAGCATGTATTAGTATTCATTCTTTTGTGTGCCTGAATTATATTCCATTGAATGGATATACCACAATAAGTAAAAGAAGTTTATATATTCTGCATACACGTCCCTTGTCGGATGTGATTTGCAAATATTTTCTCCCATTCTTTGTGTGTGTTTTCACCTTCTTGATGGTATCTTTTAAAGCACAGATTTTTAAATTTTGATGAAAGCCAGTTTATCTATAGTTTTCTTTTGTTGAGAGTGCTTTTAGTATTATATCTGAGAAATCATTGCCAAATCCAAAGTCATGAAGATTTACCCCTCTATTTTTTCCTAAGAGTTGTGTATTTTTATCTCTTACATTTGGGTCTTGGGTCCATTTAGAGTTAATTTTTGTATATGGTGTAAGGAAGGGATCCAATTCCACTCTTTTACATGTGGATATCTAGCTATCCCAACACAATTTGTTGAAAATGTTATTTTTCTCTCATTGAATAGTATTGGCTCCTTACTACCTTTAAGAGACAGATAAGAATTGGATCAAACTGATCTTAAAGCCCACTGAACCTCTAGACTTTCCAGTTACATTAGTCCATAAATCCCTTTATTTTTTAATTTGTTTTGTCTTATAGTAAATATTAAACAGCCGTAATAAAGAGACAAAAAAATAAAACTATTTGCTAAAATGAAAAATAAAAAAGAGGCAGATAAGAATTGGAGAGTTCTTAATCTTAGGAAGCTTCCCTTATATTGAGGTAAACTCTGCCTCTTCTCATATTTCCCAGTTCTGCTTTTGGAGTAATACAAAATAAGACTGTTACTTTCTATACATAACAGCATTTTAAATATCTGCAGTCTTTATGGAGCCTTATTTTCTCCAAGAGAGGAATTACCATTTTGCACAATTTGTTGGATGACACGATTATTGGTTCTTAAATACCTTTGCAACCTTCATGCCTGCTTCTCAACATCATTCTGAAATGCTCCATGTCTGACTTGGCTAATGCAGAAGAGAACAAAACTACTGTTTTACTTCCCATGATCAAGGATACACACTTATATTAATGGAAATTGAAAGTACACTAACTGTGTTTTCCAGCTATATTCATATCAGTACTGCTCATATTTCATTAAAACTACCAGAAATTTTATTTATTTATTTATTTATTCATTCATTCATTCATTCATTCATTCATTTTCTGGCATTCTGTCAGGTGTAAGGTTATCTCATTGTTACTTTATTTTTTATTTTTTACTTCTTAAAAAATGTATTTATTAAAACATAATTGAGGGCCGGCCTGTGGCACACTCGGAAGAGTGCAGCGCTTGGGTGCACAGCAGCGCTCCCGCTGCGGGTTCGGATCCTATATAGAGATGGCTGATGGGTTGCGATACCCTTACCGGTCACAAAAAAGACAAAAAAAAAACAACATAATTGATTGTACATATCTGTGGGGTACACACTTGAATGTCAATACCTGTGTGCAATATGTGATCCTCAAATCAGGATAATTAGTATATTCAACATTATACACAATGTAATCTTTTTGGTGGCCCTTTACCAATTTCTTGCTAATCTTCCCTCTCCCTTCCCCTTTCCCACCTCAGTTCTCTTCTCTCTTTTTGAAAGTTCAACAAATTATTGTGATTGTTGTAGCTAAAGAAAAAAAATAGATTTTAGCAAGAAATAGCTTTCCTATTATGTGTTGTTATTCTTTCATTATGTACTTTATTAAAAAGTGAAGTTCCCCTAGATAAAGAAGCATTCCCAGTAAGGTGTGTTTACAGTTTAAAAAGTATATTCTGTGGACTACTACTCAGCAATTAGAAGGAACTATTGATACACACAATAACTTGGATAAATCTCCAAGGAATTACACTAACTGAAAAAAAAACCCCCAAAGTTACATGTTGTAAGTCTCACTTATATATCATTTTGAAATGAAAAAAATTATAGAAATGGAGAACAGATTAGTGGTTACCAAAGGTTGGGGGGGGAGGTTAAGTGGAAGGAAATTGTGTGTGGTGCTATAAGAGGGTAGCTGGAGTGATCCTTGTGGTGATGAAACTGTTCTGTGTCTTGACTATCAATGCCAGTATCCTGGTTGTGACAGTGTACAAAATAGTTTTTCAAGATGTTACCATGGGAGGGAACTAGATTAAGGTTACTTGGACCTTTCTCAATTATTTCTTACAACTGCATGTGAATCTACAACATAAAAAGAAAAAAAGAAAACATATTTTGCATTATCTCTGATACTAAGGAGATTCACTATTAATTTTTTCTGTGCTTAAGTATGTCATTAAAAGAAAACCTACTGGTTTTCTTTGTATGGTTCACACACTGAAATTCTTCTGATGTTTGGTTAATTTATTTTGAAATAATTACTATGTATCTTATAAATTAAAATAAGTGGGAAAATAAATTTGTAACTAAAAAACAGAAAATATAATTCTTTAGTCTTTTGACTATTATGAATCAGTTTTTCTAAAAATAAGTGCTTACAAGTATTTAAGTATAGTGTTATTCTTTGCTTTCAAAAATTATTTATTAACATTGTTCACTATGAAATGGGTAGGGCAGATAACAAATCCTAATTGCATAAATACAGAAACAGGCACAGGCATTTCAGGTAACTCACCTAAGGTACTTCACAATTCAGTCTGGATGCCAGGTCTTTGATGCCATGGTCCAGCAGTTTTACACATACACATATATATTTTTTACATATATACATATATATAATCTTTAACTGTAAGGAAAAAACACTGTCACTTGACTAGTTATCCTACGTTACTTACATTTACAATTATTTTTTTTATTTGTAGCTGCATTGGATCTTACAGAATCCAAGGCTATTTGTCACACTGTCTCTCAAATTCTCACCTCCTCCAAAGCATTAGCTCCCTCATTTATGACTACGCAATGACTGGTTGACTTTAACACAATAACTATATTGTAAGAGTAGAGCAAAAGTGTCAAAATGCAGCATTTAAAAAATAATTACCTGTAGAAACTGTAGAAAGAAAAGAAGCAATCAGTGTCTATAAATAACGATTATTCACACTTAAACTCAAACACAAAAAGCAAAATGCTTAATGTCTATTATTTCCCCCACTAACATGGAGTTCAGGAATGAAAGCATTGTCTGGGGCTTCTCAATATAATCAATACTTCCCATTCAGGGACTCAGAGGGAAGTACGTGTATTAGTTAATCTGAGTTGTTCTCTGCCTGAAACTGTGAGGCATTTTTTTCATTCTACGGGAACCACAGAGCTATGGTAACTTTCCACAGAAAAGGCAAATTACATACAGAGCTTAGGCTCAATGGTTTCCTTTAGCCGAAATCTAGAAATGGGGTATTTTGAGCTCAGTAAGAACAGTAAGTGCTGCGTGGAAGAAAGCAATGTGCTTCCCCCATCCCAGAAAATGAGTGACCACTAAATGCAAGCATGCTTCAGAAAGTCTGTGGAAAAATAGAATTAAAAAATAATATGAATCTTTCCATGAACTTTTCGAAGTACCCATTTGTATGTAAGAATGTATAAGTTTTCTCTGATAATCAATCTACTCTCTTGACTTGATTTTTACATGGATTTTTCATTTCTTCTTTCTGTTTTTGTTTTCTGCTTTTCTAAGAACCCATCAATGACAACTTTTAGTCCATTTACTATTAAGAATTAATTTGACATTATTGCTTTGGTTTTTGTTATTATAATTAATATATTACATGTAAAATTATAGGTGACACATAACTCAGAGTTCTGGAAGTTATGGGTGACACATAGCTAAAAGAGATCAGGAAAAATTCCCACATTATCCTAAATTAAAATAACTATTGTCATTCACAATGTATCGCATACCATTTCATATCTCAAATATCAATTATTCAAGGTACTGGAAAAAAACCAAAAGAAACTCCCAAAGTACAAGTCATTTCATCACAGTGTATCAGTACTGGAGAGGTTTCCTAAATTTACTTGTAGTACATAGGTTTATTTGAGAAAGGGGATTTCTCATCTGTGAATACATTTATATCCCCCCAAAAAAGTTACCCACACAGGTGTTTTGTTTTGCTACTTTGTAAAATAAGAGTTCAGGATAAAATTCTGAATCAATCTGTCTGAATGTTCTCCCATAGAAATGTTAATCATCCTCCTGAAATTTTCATGCATCTTCTTTCTTCTAGACCTTAAGAAAAAGCCAATATTGCTAACCCACTGGAACCCCATTGTAGAACACAAGGATACATCCTTAACCTTATAAAAATGCCCTGGAATTTTTAATGAGCACAAGTGGTCAGAACCTCAGTTTTACATCTCATCCAATAGACGGTTCTCCTGTAGCCCAGTGCTCCATAACCCAGGGCTAGGAGTTGGCTCCGGACCACCTTGGGATGGAACAGGGCCACCTACTGAATCACCGCCACCACATCCTGCAGCATCTACCATCCAAGTCTTCCCTGGGCCCACCCCTGCTGAACTTCCAAGGTCTAAAGAGATCACAGCTTTAGAGCATTTCATTACAAATTTTAAATTTCCAGTCTCTGGTTTTCATATTGCATTTCAAGATCAACATCCTTATTAGTAGTAGTATATTTTTTATTTTGAAATTTTATAACACCTTTTCCACTGGGAAATTCCAAACAGGCTACTGAACTTCATTACCACACAGGCAGAAATCCTCACAACACCCCCATGAAGGAGGTGTTAAATGAGAGTGAGAAAGAGAGACAGAGAGAGGTGTCACCTTCACCTCCTCTTACAAAAGTCCAGTCCTTAATAACTAATGAATGAAAAGACATCCTGAGTCCAGTGGTCACTGGGAGTAATTGGCATATATTTTCTCAGCTGCCTCTAAATGAAAATGGTAATAATTTAACCAATGTATTTAGGCTGACAGCTGAAATAAGTTCCCTCTTGCACCCAGGCCATAGAACTAAGTGGGATTTGAACAGACTACTCTCTGTTACCACTTGATTGTGGAAAACTCACATGTTATGCTCAGTAACTGAATATTTCAAGTCCTGCTTATATTTACAACTGTCTTTCCTGTCCTCATTTAAGAGGTCCTGAAAATTGGGAGGACACCAGTTTATACCTGTTTCACTTTATTTATTTTTTCCTGTCCCCAACTCTTTCTTATGTAAAAACTTTCGGTGTCCAAATGATAGCATAGTATAAGGGAATGATACTCTGACTGATAAAAGCAATAGAGTACCGATATTAAGATGAGAATATGTGACATAAATATATATATATATATATATATGTTCAAAGTATAGCACAGTGATTCTTAGCCTCATATCTAATGCCACCTTTCATAGCAAATATTTCACAGTATCACTGTAGCAGATGCTATCAGTTCACCTTCCATATCCCCTACGCCATTACTCACTAGTGACTTCCTACTGCTGGTCTCTTCCTGGGGACTTTTTCTGACTGCAGAGAGTGTTAGGCTTACACACATCATAGCAGGCCAGAAGATGCTACCCTGACAAATGTTAAGTGACCTCATAAGGGTGCAGACAATTGGGAAGGGGAGGGTTGCTGAGGCAAATCCTCTACCTGGGGACACAGTGTTTTCACTACACCTAAAACTTTGGCTCCTGCCTAGACATATTGGGCATCTCATGCCAATAGACTAAGAAGCAAAGAAAGGGGTTACTATACTGATTATCATGAGATAGGGTTGCTGCTGCACAATGGAAGTAGGAAAGAATACGACTGGAATTCAGAGAATTCACCAACGTGCCTCTTCATGTTTCCATATCAGGGGATAACCTGACAAGATCAGGGCAACTGAGGTCCCAGAACCCTCATGGATCTAGGTCTGTGTTACCCAACCAGGCAAATGACTTAGGCCAATAGAAGTGCTGGCTGAGGATGAGAGCAAAGGGACTCTGGAATGGGTGGTAGAAGAGGGAGCTGTGAATATCAATTATAATTTTGGGGTCATCTGCAGTAGCTAAACTTGTAGCTTATTCCACTAATCCTCCTGTTGTCTTTATTTCGTGTGTGTGTGTGTGTGTGTGTAAGGGGATGGGTATTGACTACCCCTTTGTAGAATTAGTAACAGAACAGCTTACCTTAAAGCAGGGCATGAGTGGAACGGGGTGGTGCAAGGAGTGAACTGTAGCAGATGTTGATAATGCCTCACACATCAGCGCTCACTCTCCTCATAAATGCCTAGAACTCTTTTCTGCAAATGCTTGTGCCTCCCTGCCTGAAGTTTTTCCTGAGCCACAGGCATATGGTTGCAAAACCATATTGTAGAATAAAGCTTTTGTGACCCAACTACAGAAGAAAGAAATTGCTAACAATTAAAGCCATTTGAAAACGAAAAGATCAACAACTTTGAGAGTGAGCAATGTTCCTTCACCAAGGGTGCTTTAGCAGAGGGTAGATAATCATTTAGTAAGATTTATCAGAGAGTCAGCCATGAAGTGTGGGGAAGTGGAGAGTGGGGGTGAAGGTTGCAACAGAGAGAGAAGCATCCAGTGGGGAAAAGAAAGAAGGTTAAAATCAAAGAATAAAGGGTTGGCTGTGCTGATCAAAGTTGCATTCAATGAGCAGAGTACCCTGACATGTAAAGTCAAGTCTAAGGAGGCTCCCAGTCTCCAATTAATGGAAAGAAAAGCAAAAGACTGCTTCAGCAGGTCTGGAATAGTGTTGACTTTAAAGTCTATACTCCTCACCTTGCTCATAAGAAGAGGACTGTGCCAGATAGACTGTGTCCTTGGGAACCCCTTTTAGACCTACTGGTCTCTATACTGTCTGTGCATTTCATTCTCCAACCAGTGGCTCTGGCTTCCTTTCCCACTGCAGTGCTCCACTAAGTAAAATATTTTACCTACTGTCTTAGATCTTGACCTTATCATCTTCCTTACATTTCTGCACTTTGGCCACTTTGCTTGTTCCTGGTACAGCAACCACCAGGTAAGAGGATATTGTGGCACAGCCATAGGACCCCTTCACTCCCAAAGCTCAACTCAGCCTTGCCCTTCTCTGGGCCCCTGAAAGGTTGACCTAGATAATGACTATTGAAATTACAGAAATGATATTTTCTGAATCAAAAACTTTATTTCTATTTATTTCTATGTGTTCTCCAAGTCACAGTGGAAGGGCCTACATGTACTACAAACTTGGTCATCTCTAGCTACGTTTGGGAGGGCTGGCTAGGATTATATTTTTGAAAGGCATCATCACCCCCAGGAGAATGGCAATGGAAGAATGCACTGAGTTCCCCTAAAAAAGAAAAAAAAAAGCATTTAGGCAAAAACAGTGACCTCTTGACCTGTCAGGCACTATGTAAAATGAAAAAAGGACCCACACTTGATATAATCTTGATATAATTGTTTTTGGATTTGGGCTGGGACACACTAGGATTTAGAGGAGAAGAAAGAGGCAAAATATGTGACACAAATTGTCTTCTGGAACAGCCCTGAAAGCTTGTGCCAGATTTTTTGGGAAAAGAGCTCTGTATTTTGGGGGAAAAGAAGGTAGGTCAAATGGAGAAAAAAAGTGCCATTATGGGAAAAGAAGCAGATATGTACAGTTTAGTCTAACAGGATAAGATATTTCTCTTTATTTCCCCATGAGTATCACTGCAACTGAAACAAAGGCAAGGCTATCCCAAAACATGGGTGATGTCACAAGGGGAATGTCATCACACAGAGATGTGAACAGAGTCACGTGATGAGCACTGGGGCTACCTAAGGAAGACAGAAAGAGAGATACTGCAATTACTAGAAAATACAGTTTTTATTATTAGCATTATGTTGACCCTTTTCTTTGATTATAACACCCTGTCCATCTATGCCCCCAAATTGATATGTCCTGGGAAAACTGGATTGTAAATATGAACTTTAAAAGGTGTGCTTTGTCCCCTTTCCACTTCCATGTTAAGTATCAATATATCACCATGCTTTTATGTTCTGTCCCAGGCTAGTACCTTCTTCTAAGGGAAGATATTATGCAAAGAATGAGAGCAATTAGGCAAAAATCTCAGGCACATATCTAGTGCATAAATTGTAAATACTTCACAGAAGAAAGAATAAGTCAGCATAAAATGTTCAGATATAGAAGTTATCCTTTTATTTAAAAAAAATATGGCCTAAAAATAGATAAAACAGTATTTCTTAAGAAATCTACAAAAATGCTCAAATCACATTGACACATTCATCAAAATAACAACAGTATGTAGTAAAGTAAACAAAGAACCACAGATTATTAAAGAGGTATTATCCCAAAATGATTTGAAGATTTCAAATGGGCTGGAAATAAAGCATTATCCAACCCAAAATCTGAACTCACCAATTCCCTCTAAAACTTTATTTTTAATCATATTTATCTGATCCCAAATTAAGCGTTGTTAGGAAAGATCTTTTAAATATTTCAGAAGAAATGAACAATTCTTCACCTAAGTGTTTATTTCTCTCTTCTTGGCCCGCGGCCTGAGTTTGGTTTGGGAAAGAGGCACAGTTCAGATTTTTCCACAGGCCTCCTTGACCTACACAAGTCGGCTTGCTATAAACCAAACCCCTGCAGCTTTTCTATCCTGGCAAAGCTGGGAAAGCCATAAATATTTTTGGCAAAGCAGAACCCTAAAATAAGACAAGGTTTTTTATTTCAAGATCATATAACATTGGTCCAAGTGGCATACTGTGGCAAATAGCTAAAACATATTTTTAAAGCAAATATGTGGTGATATAGAAATATTTCTCACACTAATCCATGTCAACGATCTAGCTGAGATTTTAGAACACTAGGCTATATAGGATTTGTTGTTTCAAATGGAGATTATAAACAGTACTAGGTTCTGTTGGACGAAACGAAAAGGTGCTGATGTGCCCTTAGACACTGAGAAATGGAGCTACCACCTAGGCAGGCTTGAAGTATTAGAAGCTTAAGAATACTCCTTAGACCAATGGTTTCCAAACTTTAGTGCATTTCAGAATCAACTGCAGGACTTGGTGGGGACTCAGCCCCAGAGTTTCTGATTCACTAGGTTGAAGGTGGGCCTGAAAGTTTATATCTCTAACATATCCCCTGGTTCTGCTGATTCTGCTGGCTCCAGGACACACTACGAGAACTATTGCGTTAGACTGACTTGGACATCACAGAAACACTTCAGAGGAGAGAGAACCTTAAGGCCTCATCAATGCTGCATTTTCATATAATGCTTACTTGTACTCGTTGGCTGGGGCTCTGCCCCATAACATCTTCATTCAAGAACGAACAAGGCTAGAGGAACAGCCTCCATCCAGCAAATGTCAGTTTGATGGCAGACTTCCCTCTGCCATTAGACTTACTCTTGAATGAAGATGACATGGAGCAAAGCCCCAGCCGACAAGTACTGTGACTGAGAAATAAATCTATGTATCTAAGCCACTGAGACTTGAAATTCACCTGATACCACATGATAACTTAGCAAAAGTACAACATGTATACATTACGTAAAATAAGAGTGACACTTTAATGACCTCCTTTGTTGAGAAAGTCATGGAGAAAGGATGCAAGGAATTTAGATAGTCTCATTTGAAACTGATATAGCTGAGATCCAGAGAGATTAAATTACACACTTAGTAAATGGACTATTATTATTTTCAAGAAAACGGAAGAGTTATAATAATTGAACGCCATGTCAGGAAACGTTCCAGTCTGTAGAGTCCACTGAAGTCTGACATACAAGTGCAAAAATTCTAGATTAGAGTCCTAAAATTAATCTCTGCTGGGAACTGGCTGTCTCCAATTTAAAACTGAGTTTTCTTAACCAGCTAGAATTTTCTTTACAATTGGTGTGGAAGATGACATATAAGGCTACAGGGAGGCCCCTGGCAAGCTGAAGCCCAGATGTTAACAATTACTATGAAGATGAATACAGTAAGATGCTGCTACAAAGTATTAGAATCATAAACTCATTTCCCTGAATCTAATTCCTTCTCCGCCAAAAAAGTTTCTGGTAATTTGTATCCGCATTTTTAGCTTGTTTAGGGGAAAAGAATATGATGGTCAGGCTGAGGTAAACATGCTATTCAGTTATATTTCTCATTGTGTAATGAAATTGGCCCCCCTTCCCCCCTCTCCACCCAGCATCTTTCTTACTTTCTAATGACACTTGGCTGTTTCTTTGAGGAATAATATTCCCTGCACTCCAGCCCACATCATCAAGGTGGGGCTGACTTCATCTTCAGCTCCAGGACTGGCTCATATGAATGACAACATCCTATCTCCCTCTCCTGGCGATTGTTTCCCTGTGTGTGACCCTGTGAAGGCCATGACAACAAGATCCAGGATGGCTGGAAAAGAGAGGCTATCCCTTCCACCCTGGATGTGAAATCTGGAGCTGCAGTGGTAAGTTTTTAATTAAGAATGAAGAGCATGTCTGCAAATGAATCCAACATGTGGGGGAAAATCAATTCAAGATGGAGAAGCAGGTAATTGTGATGTTGTTTGAGACTCAACATCAAGGCAGCCAAACTTCCAAACTTTTTTGGTTATTTGAATCAATAAATTCCCTTTGTGCTTAAGCCAGCTTGATATTGGGGTTTTTGTCACTTGCGACTACAAGCTCTGTAAATTAACCAAGTAAATTAATCAAGTTGACATTTTTCAGCCTCTTATGAGTTCAGAAAATGCAAGTTAGCCTCCCTGACATTCACAAACTCTGGGTGATTGACAAGATTATTTTGGCTGGGATGTCAAACTTTGAGCCCAGGTAAACTGACCAAGGTAAATGTCACCCTCTAACACTTATTAACAGCCAGCTGTTTTTCTTTTTTAATTCCATGTTATCAAGCATCCAACCTCATGCTGCTATTTTCTTTTAGATGTACACAGATTACCGGGTAGTTTTTTTCTGTTTTATTTTAGAGATGAATTCAAAAGAAGAAATTCCTATATTCATGATATTTGGGGTTGCTAAATCAACAGGTATTTATTGTATAGCTGTGTTTGCCAGTCAAGTATTAGTGTATAGCAAACTGTAAGAATAAACTTTTTTTTAAAATAGCAATCCTCTGTGAAGAATGGTGCCCTGGTGCGTTCAAAATAGGGGCCAGAAGCATGCCCACAAATTACTAGGTTCAGATTTCTGTCATTACTGATACCTAGGGGGTTTCTTTAACTTAAGGCTCTATGAGGAACAGTATTAAATAAGAATAGCCTTACAGTTTCCTTTTACTTAAGGATAAGTATACATAACAAACTAGAAATGATATTGAGCAGAGTTTAGAAATTCTTTTCTAATTTTATATTATTAGTCTGTGAGACTAGTGAAGTGTCTCTGTCCAGATATGACACAGATTAATTTTTTTTCATCTGTTGTCAATTTGGCATGCACATCTTCTCTGTACCCCTGACTTTTCTATATTGGGATAATTCTTTCTTTGCATTGAATTTCTCATTACTAATAGTAGAAAAATCTTAGTTTATAGTTGCTTTTCAGATTTTCCTATAGTCTTCATAAACTGTATACAGTTAAATATGAAGGCTGTTTCACTCCTTGCTGTCGGCTAAATGGCTACTGCTAGTATTTATTACACAGGGACTGGCTTCTGTCTCTATTTGAGCAGCCTGGCAACTTTCTGTCTTCTCTGAGTGCTCTTTGTCTGTCGCTTCTGTGTTCTGCCAGAGCTGTAGCAGTTGCAAGGAGCGGGTGTATATTCTACTGCTTTTTTGGCTGGGAGAATAAATTCCAACTTAGGTCCAAGTTGAAAATGAATCCCCCACTAGGCAAAAACATGGACTCCAGTATAATTCCTGTGTACCCCATTAAAAACCCTTTTGGCCTCAGCAGCCTGAAGTTTTACAGTGAAACCATTTCATGCTTAATGACATGTTTTACACTAGGTACCATAGGAAATACAAAGACACAAGGCCATATTCTCTGCCTTAAGAAATGCAGCCTTCTGCATGGGAGGCAAGATTTGTATGTACATGGAAACACACATGCACATGTGTGTAGACACACGCAGGCACACACCTTAAAACTAATACAATGCATTGTACAGAGAAGTAAAACTTTTATGTTACTAATAGTTTGTTGGTGAGAAGAAATCAAAGTAAATTTAATTAGCCAGGAAAAACTTCATGGAGAAAACCCAACTTGAATGGTACTTTGGAGGCTGGGGAGGACTTGAAAAGTTATGTGAAGTCTGGGCTGGCCAAAGGAAAGATTCTCCAAGTGAGTTGAGTCCTAATGTCAATTTAGTTATAAACAACAACAACAACAACACAAAAGAACTGGTCCAACAATTGCTTGTCATAATGTAGGCCACATGTGTATACACTGAATTCTTCCCATTTTAATTGCTTATTTTGGCCCTACAAAGCTCCAGCCTATTATCTTTTTGGCTTTCATTCAGTGATGTATATTTAAACAAGTTTCTAATGTTTCATTTGTTCAGATCTAACAGAAAAGTGGCATGTATTCTAAACCTGATTATCCTTGTGTGAAAAACCATTAAAGCTTTTTAAAAGCTTCAAAAATTATTCGTGTTTAAGAGTCATCAAGTAAGAAATTCTATCAGTTTTCTAAGTGAACGCATAACGGTACCATTCTCTTGGTTTATTAACTGATCTGTTTGTTAGAAGTCTTTATTATAAATCCAGTCATTCTGCAAATATTTCTCTAATGCTTTTAAAATAAATAAAACCCAAACTTCGCCTTTAAACAGCAATAAAATCAGGAATGCATCAAAGCAAGAAATTCAAAGTACAGCTCAACGTGGCCGTGAGAGAGCTCCACTGTTCAAAGGCATTGGAAAATGATCCTGGAAAGGTGTAATATTTATATGTCAAGTCTATCTTACCACAGCTTTTGATCATATTTGAAAAAAAAATTTTCCAGCCAGTGGCCACTGATTTTTTGGAATGTGCTCATTGACTTTATTTGTCCCTTGGATTCATTTATAAATATTTTCTGCATCATACTAGGTCACTTTTAAAAGTGAGAGTGTCTCATGAGTTTGTTTTATAGTAATACAAATAAAACAAACACAATTTATATAATTGACTTAAATAGAAGTATTCTACTTGTAAAGTCCAAAAGTAGTATTTTGTATTTCATGATTTTGACATAACAGCTTGATCTTACTTGGCCCAATGCCTTCAACAAAACAGAATGGTGAGAGGGGTTAAGGGTGAACTTGCTACTCACTAAATCTGGAAATGACAAATTATTCATCATGCTAAAGGAAATATCACACAAGCCTCTAACATAAATTTCTTTTACCCATTTAGTACTGATTTCAGCATCAGCTGCTTCTTCCTTTCTCACGGATGCAAAACTGTAAATGAGTCATGATAGGAGGCTTCCTATAAGAATATTTTTCTTAGTAAGAATAAAGGGCAAGTACAGGCTTTTGCTTTCTTTCTAAAGTTCACAAAGCTTTTAAGTAAGATACTCTCAACTGAATAAGCTACTTTTCATAGACTCTAATTTAAGACATTTGTTTTTTAAAACATACTTTCCAGAAAACATTCTGGTGGATGGCTGCCTGCATTTAATAACAGAATATAAAGTTAGAAACAAGGTTAAGCAAATTTAACTCTTTTGTCTTTCTTCCAAAGTTACACCACTTATGTATAAAGAGAATTTCTGAGTCTCATCTACTTAATTAGGGATTATTTTTAGCAAACTAAAACACCAGCTTTGGGCACTGATGAGCATTCACACACAAAGACTTTCATATGTTTTGTTATTACAATTCATCATAAAATCTGTGATATTCTGAAACAAATGAAGCAAAATATTGGTCTAAAACTTAAGTGCAGAATGTTGAGCTGATCAAAATTGGCAAGTATAATCAGTTGCCTAAGAGATCTGGATATCCTTCAGGGATACATGAAAACATACCAGGGAGACCTCTGGCTGTGTGTGTCTGAGGATCTGCCGCTGGAGCCTGTTAGTGCCCCTGGCCGAGACTCATGCCCCCTCTGCCCCCCAGTACCTGTCTCTTTCTCAGGAATGTGGCCAACGACATCAGATCTGAAGATTTATGGCGCAAATTTGCTTGTGGTGGTCCCATAGTTGATGTGTATATTCCACTTGATTTCTACACTCGCCGTCCAAGAGGATTTGCATATGATCAATTTGCAGATGTTTGTGGTGCCAAAGATGATTTACATAATCTGGACAGAAAAAGGATTTGTAGGCATCAAATTGAAATACACTTTGCACAATAGGATGGGAAGACACCAAATCAGGTGAAAGCTAAGGACGAAAGGGATGTGTACAGTTTTTCACACTGTGATGATGTCACACACAGAGGCTCCAGAAGCAGAAGTGATGAAAGAAGATCAAGGAATCAGTCTTCTAATTCCACGTATAGAAGATCTTATAGACCTGGAAACAGTAGGACCACGGCATAGCGGAAGCCATGCAGACAATGACAGATTCAAACACCGAAATTAATCTTTTTCAAGATCTAAATCCAGTTCAAGATCATAGTACAAGTCCTAGCCCAAGAAAGAAATGAAGGCTAAATCATGTTCTAGGTCTGCATCTCACACCAAAACTAGAGGCACCTCTAATGAAGATTCCAAAACACATTGTAAGTCTGGCTCAAGATATGAAAAGGAATCAAGGAAAAGAAACACCAATATCCAAATCTCAGTCAAGAACACAGTCTATGTCTATGTCAAAGTCTAAATTAAGGTCTTGGACTAGTCCCAACCCAGTGGCCACTGATAGTATAAGCCATGATAATTTTTAGGCATATATCCTTCACAGTTTGGCTTACTTATCAGGAATGCAATGTTGCAATGATGCTTAAAAAAACATTTGTTAGTTTTACCTGTACCAGGCAATGGTTATAATGAAAATGATATGCTTTTGTGAAGCCACTCTTAAAAGTCTACTTTGTTTAATGTTATAGACAGCTACCAATTTGTGGGGTGTCTATATTTTTATAAAGATTCTCATTTTTTATACTTGAAGTATTTTGTGAAAAAAGGGTGACCATAATTTGCAATATTGTCTCATTAAAAATAAATTTTAATATCCAGTTTTGGTAGAACTGTTAACCTAGAAATGTAGCTTGCTTGTAAGATAGAACGACACAAAAATGAAGTTGTAGCCACAGTACAACACGGACTGCTCAGACATATTTGGGTTTAAGGTGGGCCTTTATGTCTTGTTGATATCTAGGCCCATGATAATAATTTGACACAATGTGGAATAGTTCCCTTGTTAATCCCACTGTATTGGTGAATGATGCCGCCTGGGTTAAGTAGCATTTTCAGGGAGATTGAGTTCCTAACTGAAACATGGAGACTTCACTGCTTTTTTTGTGGTTTCCATGAAGATTTGGAACATACAAACATCAGAAAAACTCACCTTAAAATTTGAGCATGTCAATAATGTCAGAAATAATTTTAAGGGGAAAAGAATGTTTTTATGTAGTTATTCTAAAATTTAAGGAGCATTGTTGACCATAATATTGTTTAGTTTTCTTACTGATGTTAGAAGCAAAATTGTTTCAAAGAACTGAATTTGGATACTTACAGCACTTGGTGTGTGAATTTGTATTAAAATTTGCCTACTTATTTCTGGGGGAGGCTTGCTCTACACCACTCAGTTTATTCAACCTGAGGCAAGTTGAAAGACTGAAAGACAACACTTCCATTCTAGGTGATTTGGTGGTGCCATTAAATTTTAAATAATTTTGGGAAAAGGATTAGTCAGTTTTAAGCTCACATCTCTGAGTTTTTGATTATTAGTGTAGTACCTGGCTAAAAATGAGGAAGTAGTAATACTCTTAAATATTTATAATTTCTAGTATTTCTCTGAAAGATCATTTTGAGGGAGGGCAATAAAAGTGACTTGACATGTTGAATCACATTTCAGAATAAAAAGTTAGCATCCTAAAAAATCTCAGACTGTTTGCTTGCAGATAAAAGCAAGAAATATTGTGGGGAAATGATGCCTTTTACAGGATTACTTTTTTCAATTTTGGTTTTAGTAATCTAGACCTTGCCTGAAAAGAACAGAAAAAAATGTTTTTTAAATACTGTTTGTGAAATGTGTTTAAATGATTGATTCTAGAACCTTTGTATATTTGACAGTATTTCTAATTTTCATTCTTTACTGTTTGCAGTTAATATTCGTGTTCTGCTATGCAACTATGTATATGTGTGTTTAATTTTTTTAGATTTTCCTGAATGTCTAAACAACAAACAGCCTATTTAAAACTGTAGCAGCAGTTGCACTGGTAGCAAAGAGGAAAGATGGGTTAAACTTTGTATTTTCTTTCTTTTGTTCCTAAAATTTTTACATGTTCTTTTTAACAAATATATATACAACCTTTAAAACATCAATGTTTGGATCAAAACAAGTCCTTGCTTATTTTCTGCTTGCAGTAATTTAAGCAAACATGCTATAATAAAAACAAAATGAAGGAAATAATAATTAACTGGAATTATTATAAGTATTGAATATGATTCTAAAATAACAATGGAAAGAATCCTTTGTAGATTTAGGAATATTTTTAATCAGTGTTGCACTAGGAACAACTAACATTTACTTTGGAAATGATAAAACTTTCCGGAAAGCTACATCTTTTACATAGTACTTAAGAATTCCTTATGTAATGTCAAAGTTTTTTCATGATTGCTCATTAAGCCTCTTGGGTTAAATAACCTAAGAGGTTATTTGATAGTGTTGAGATATATATTAAAACGAAATTTGAGTCAGCTAAAAAAAGAAAAATACCAGCCACATCTTTTTTTTTCCACAAAAGTAAGTGAATTAATGGACCCATTCTTTTAAAAATTTCTTTTAAAGACAAGTACCTATAATCTGCTTTATAGTGAGTACATACCATACCTGACTTATATGAAGGTACTCTAAAGATATGAATAGCAAATAGCAA
>NW_007731658.1:0-95314 GCF_000696425.1 Galeopterus variegatus
AATTAAATAGAAACATGAAGACTGTTCGTTTAGGAATGAAAACAGTGAATTCTAAGATGGTGCTGTATCTTACTGCAGAAGAAAGTCATGCAATAGACTCTCCCTGCTGCCTGCACACATGTAAAACTTCTTCCTCTATGCACCAGGTTTTGTAAACACAAATCATAGGAAATTTTATAATCATGTTTAGAAATTCTTCAATAGCAGAATTACAGTATTAGAAAATATTGTGTATTAATTCAAAGAGTCACTGAAATTATCTCTGAACTCAAAAAACGAAAATTTTCAAACAAGGTATAACTGTGCCTTAAGTTTCTTCCACCTTTTTAAATCATTGGGATCTAAATCACAAAGGTTAAATATTTTAAGTATTTAGGAAAATGTACCTTTTAACCTTCTCTCTCTCAGAAGGCAATCCAAAACCTATTCAATCCATTAAATTAATCCTTGTTGGCCACAGCAGAATAAAAATTTTATTTCTTTAGCTTGCAAATGGTGGTATTAATGTGTGGAAATATACAGCATAAGAGTCATTTACTTGTAAATGAATTTTGTTCTAAAACAAATGTATTTCACATACAAGTAATAAAGATTAAAAGCCAGGTAATATTTGATCTGACAGAAAATGCCCAATATTGCTTTTGTTGCCCAATATTACTTTTGTTTTTATGAAGAAACATTTGTTTTGAAAAGATTGTGGCACAAAATTGGAGTGGGATGTGTACTAGATGGACAGAATTATTTCAAAAAGGGTAAAGAGAGTCTGATATACTCTGTACCCAGTTTCCCCTTTTATGAACAATTCTAATTAGTGTGGTACATTTGTCACAACTAATAATTGATATTAAGACATTATTAAGTGAAGACTGTTCTTTATTTCGATTTCCTCAATTTTTTTTTCCAATGTCCTTTTTCTGTTATAAAATTACATCCTGGATACCCCCGTTACATGTAGTCATCATATCTCCTTAAGCTACTCTTGGTTGTAACCCGTTTGAAGACTTTCCTTGTTTTTGAGGGCTTTTACAGTTATGAGGATTACTGGTCATTTGTCTTGTAGAATGTCCCTCAATTGGGATTTGTTTGATATTTTTCTCAAGATCAGAGTACGGTTATGGGTTTCTGGAAGGAAGTCCAGGGAGATGAAGTACCATTCTCATGACATCATACCTATGGTACATAATATCAATTTGACTTATCACTTTTGGTGTTAATCATGATCACATGGCTTGGGTAGTGTTTATCAGAGTTCTCGAACGTATAATTGTTCTTTTTTTTTCCCCTTTCCAAGCTGTGCTCTTTGGAAGAATATTATTTTGCACAAGCCTGTACTTAAGAATTGGGAAATAATGCTTCATCTCCTTAAGGGTGGAGTAATTGTCTAAATATTACTTGAAATTCTTCTGTTCCAGGAGTTCTCTGTTTCCCCCCATTTACTTATTTATGCAATCATTTTTATATCAGTATGTACCCATGGATATTTCAGTTATAATAGTATGTATCAATGGATATTTCAGTTATAATCGAATACTACTTAATACTTTTTTCACTCAAGTTGTTTCAGCCTTAGCCATTAGGAGCTCTTTGAGTTGACACTTGGGCCTCTTTGACATAACCCCATTTTCTTTCTCTTTTGAGCACTTCTGTATTCTTTGGCACTACAAGATGCTCTAGGATCATCTTGTGTGTTTCCTGCCACATTCCTAGTATCAGCACTTTTCTCAAGGAGCGAATCAACACTTTTCTCAAGGAGCTCTGGTTCTTTTTATTGAAGAATGGTATTAAAAACCATGATTTATGCATTAGATGTGCTCATTACTACAGGGTTGTTGTTCCTTCTAGGCTATCTAAGCTGACAGAACAAGTAGATGTATCTGTATTTACTCACCCATGTCTTGTACACATCTACAAATATTTCTATCTCTATATCTTTTTCTATCTATAAAACTAAACATGAGTTCATTAAAGTCTGTGACTCTAATCCATTACCGCAAGGATCATTCCAACCTCCATCCCTAGAATATACTCCTACTCCAACAGTGAGAAACCTGGCTCCCCGCTTCTGTTGTCCATTTACTTAATCATTCAATTCCAGTATCCATATACAGGACTTTCAGAATTACTAACCCATACATCAGTGAGATATAACTTTACAAAATAGTGAATAATGCTATGTAGTTACTTTTCCCTTTACTTTTATAGATTCCACTTATTTCCAAAGTTATAAAGTTAAAATCTTTACAAATCCTGTAGTGAGGTTGAATTTAAAATATATTTGTATTCTTTTGTCATCTGCATTCCATCCTAAGATCTGCCAACTTCCTAAATATTTGCTTAATTTTATATATATTTATGTTCACTCACTGATGTAAAATTATAGGCTTAATTTTATATATATTTATGTTCACTCACTGATGTAAAATTATAGGGCTTTTAATAAATGCAAAATGTTATGTATTCACCATTATAGTATTTTACAGAATATTTTCCATGTCCTAAAAATGTCCTGTGCTTCACCTATTCAATTTCATCTTACCCTGAACCCCTGTGAGCCCCAGATCTTTTTCCTATGTTGGTTTTTGTTTTATTGCAAAATGTCATGTAATTGGAATCATACAGTATGTAGATTTTCCAGACTAGCTTCTTTCACTTATCAACATGTATTCAAATTCATCCATAGCTTTATAGCACATTTCATATAATCACTGAATAATATTCCAATGTATGAATATGTGCTAGTTTGTTTCTCCATTCACCTGTTGAAGGACATCTTGGCTATTTCTAGTCTTTAATGATTTTGTACAAAGCTGCTATAAACGTTCATGTGGAGATTGTGTGTAGATATCATTTTCAGATGTGTTAGATGCATAACTAGGAGAATGATTGTTGGATTTTATACTAAGTATGTTTAACTTTATATAACACTACCAAACTGTCTTTCAAAGAAAGTTGTATCATTTTGTGTTCCCACCAGCAAGGAATGAGAGGTCTGTTGCTCGCTATTTTTTCCCAGTAACTGGTATTTTCAGGTTTTTTCAATTGTCGCTTTTGCTATGGGAATGTAATTATATCTCATTTTTGATTTATTTGCATTTCCCTATTGACAAATTATATTGAATGTCTTTTCATATTCTTACTTGTCATATGTATGTCTTCTGTAGTGAAGTGTTTGTGGAGATCTTTTGTCCTTTTATTTTAATTCAGTATTTTGGGTTTTTTGTTGTTGTTAATTTTTAAAGATCTTGTTGTGTCCTTGGTACAGTCATTTACCATATATGTGACTTGTAAATATTTTCTCCATTTGTCTTTCACACAGCAAAAGCTTTTAATAAATTCTAACTTCTCAATTTTTTTTCATGAATCATGCTTTTAGTGTTGTATCTAAAAACTCATCACCAAATCCAAAGGCACTCAAATTTTTCCTGTTTTCTTCTAGAAGCGTGGTAAGTCTAGATCTATTGTGATTCAATATTTGTGTAAGTCGTGATGTTGTGTCTGGGCACATTTTTTGCAGGACATCCAATCATTCCAGAATCATTTGTTGAGAAGACTTTCTTTTCTTCATTAAAGTGCCTTTGTACCCTTATAATAATTCTATCGACTATATTTGTGTGGGTATATTTCTGAGTTCTGTATTCCGTTCCATTGATCTATATGTTTTTTTTTTTTTTTTCTCCCAATACCGTGGTGTCTTGACTACTGTAGCCTTACATGATGTTTTAGCATTGAGTAAATTGAGTCCTCCAACTTTGCTCTTCTTTTTCAGTGTTTTGTTGGCTATTCTAGGCCTTTTTTTCTTTCCATATTAATTTTAAAATCAGTTGGTTGACATGTAGAAAATAGCTTGCTGGAATTTGATTGGGATTGTCTGAAATCTGTCGATCAAGTTGAGAAACAGACATCTTAACAATATCGAGTATTCCAATGCATGAACAAGTAATATCTTTTCATTTATTTATGTCTTGTTTGATTTTTCCATCTGTCTTTTGTAACTTTCTACATATTGTTTCTTACCTATTATGGTACATTTATGCCTAAGAATTTCATTTCTGGGGGTGTGATTATAAATGAAACTTTTTAAAATTTCAAATTCCCATTGTTCTTTGCCAGTATGTACCTAAGTAATTAAGTTTTGTATATTAACCTTGTATCCAATGACCTTGCTATACTTTCTTAGATCCAGGAGTCATTTTTTGTTAATTCTTTTGATCTTCTACAAAGACAAACATGTTATTTATGATTAGCGATATTTTATTTATTTTCTGTCCCAATCTGCATGTCTTTTATTTCGTTTTTTTTTTGTCTTATTGCACTAGCAAAAACTGGTATGATGTTGAATAGGAGTGATGAGAGAGGGCATCCATGTCTTGTTTTTGATCTTAGCGGGGGGAAAGAGTCTGATTTCTCATCATTACGTGTGATGTTAACTGGAAGATTTTACACATTATTTTTTATCAAGTTGAAGAAGTTCCCCTCACTTCCATACTTGCTGAAGATTTTTATATGAATGTTTGGATTTTGTCTTATGTATTAATGTATCAATTAATATGCTCACATAATTTTTCTTCCTTAGTGCCCTGATGTGGTGAATTAAATTGATTTATTTTTTAAAAATTGTCAAACCAAGCTTGTATACCTGGAATGATTCTCATTTTGTCATGGTTATAATTATTTGGATACATTGTTTGTAGTTTTCCATTCTTATAATATTTTTATCTGGTTTTGGTATTAGAGAACAACTTGGAAAGTGTTCCCTCTGCTTCTATTTCTTAAAAATTCTGTGTATATATGGTAGTATTTTGTTTTTAAAATTTGCTAGAGTTTACCAGTGAAACCCTCTAAACCTGGAGGTTTTTTTGGGGAGGGGAGATATTAGTTATTGTTGCAGATTCTTTAAAGGATATGTTTTTTAGGTTATCTGTTTCTTGTGTTAGTTTTCATACTTTGAGTTTTTCAAATAATTGGTCCATTAACTTATGAAATTTTTGGACATAGACTTATTAGTATTTTCCCTTTTTTATTATCATTTAATGTCCGTGGGATCAGTAGTGATGGCTCTTCCTTCAGGTCTGATGTGAACAATTTGCGTTTTCTGTTTTGTTTTTGTTTTTCCTTTTTTTCTTTCCTTGGTTATTTCGACTAGGTGCTGACTGATTTTATTGATATTTTCAAAGAACAAGCATCTTGTTTGGTTGATTTTATTTTTTGTTTTCAACTTTGTTGAATTCTACTTTATATTTTATTTATCCTATTCTGCTTGCTATAGGTTTAATTTCCCCTTAGTTCATTAATTTCCTCAGGTGTAAATTATAATCTATAATTTAGGTTGAATTACTTGTATTGCTCTTGAGACTTCTTTGACCCATGTGTTATTTAGAAATGTGTTTTTAATTTCCAAATGTTGGGGCACTTTTCAGCTATGTTTCTGTTATTAATTTCTGATCTAATTCAATCGTGGTCTGAGAACAAACGTTGTCTTCCATTCTTTCAACTTTGTTAAGTTGTGATTTATGATTCAGAATATGGGTTATCTTAATAAATGCTTTATGTGAGCTTGAGATAAATGTATGTTGTGCTATTATTGTAGGGATTATTCTTAAAATATCTAGTAGATCAAATGGTTGATGAAGATACACATGTCAACTATATCCTCATACTTGTTCAGTCTAATTGATCTATCAATTACTGATGTGGATTTGTTGAGTATACATAAAGCAAATGTATTTTACAGGGCCTAGTTTCTTGCAGGTTCAGGTTTAGCCTAAATTCTTAAAAGTACATATAAAATGTTGACCTAGCAAAAAACAGGAAATTGTCTTCAGGCTATAGTCTGTGTTGTAAGACAAAGAATTGTAACACAACAAGGTTGCTGGCTAAAGGACAGACAAGATACTGATTGATATGTAAAGATAGTGGGAAGCTGCTGTAGGCAGAAAGAGTGTTTGCTAAGATCAAGCTTTTGTTGGTGGATCAACTTAACTTCTTGCAAATTGCATTATGGAATGACACCTTCCTTGTTTTACTGAGTGTTACCAGCCTGTATTGTTAAACTATAACCTCACCTATGTTCTCTTCCTGTGACTTCCTGGTCTGGAGAATAAATGCTGGAAGAGAACCCCAATTTGTGGTTAATTTCCAAAATGGAAGGAACGTGTCTCTCTCTTTAGGGTTTTGGGAGATTAACCCCTTTGGGGCTTCTCACTGCTCAGAAGAAATGGGCTTTGAGTACTCTTTTGAGGCTCCATCACCCAGGGGAACAGGGGTGACAAACCCGTGGGAGGCAAAGCAACATAAGATGTTATTCCCAACTATAATTTTTCTATTCAGTTTTAGCAGTTTGTGCCTTCTATATTTTGTATCTCCTTTGTTAGATGCACATTTTTAAGATTGTTACGTCTTCTTAGAGAATTGCCTCTCTTATTATTATGTAGTAGCCCTTCTTTGATCCCTTTATAATTATGCAGTGTCCCTCCTTTTCCTTATTAATTTTCTTTATTCTGAAGTGTTCATTTTATGAAATTAATATAGCTTCGTGAGCTTCCTTTTGGTTAGAGTTAATATGGTATAACTTTCTCCATCCCTTTTCTTTTTAACCTATCAGAGACTTTATATTTAAGTTGGGTTTCTTGAAGATAACTTATACTTGGGTCTTCTTTTTCTGTCCACTCTGAAAATTTCAGTCTTTGAATTGGTATATTTATTCCATTAACATTTAAAATGATTATTCATAGTCTTGGATTAATGTAGCTTATTTTGGGATTGTTTTCTTTTCATCACAGTTGTTTCTTGTGTGTTTTTTTTTTTTTTCCCTTCTCTTTCTGTCTTCCCAGAATTTATTGATCATTTAAATTATTTCATTTTATCTTCCCTCTTAGTATATCATGTATATTTTTTAGAAGTTTTTAGTGGTTGCTCTAGAATTCAAAATATACAATTTTAAATAATCTAAGCCCGCATTCAAACACTACTCTACTCCACATGTAGTACCAGTTACTTAGATTACTCCCAACTCTTCCCTCCTGTCTCTTGTGACATGGAATGTCATACATTCCATTTATCCATGTTCATATCACCCATAAATTGACATTATTATTACTTTAACTAAAACTTTGATATCAATTAAGAATAACAAAACACAGTAATTAGGCACCCTGGCTGGCAGGAGAACAGGCCAGCCACATGCTCAGGCCCACCCTGCCAATGCAGAAGGCAGGACCTTGTGCACTGTACCACTGCCATGAGGTTTCGCACAGCTTCGGCAGTGGTTGTACCCAATGGCCAGAACCACTACTAATACTGTTGCAAGGACGGCTCACTTATTTAATAACTTCCATGAACACTGTGCAGGTGGCCTACTACGTATTTGATATTACTGACTCACAGAGAGTCACTGGATTGGGCTGGAAAAAGAGGAACAAGTCTTTCTCCTAAAAGTCTAATCCAGAGTAATAGAAGAAGCAACTGATCTACCAGATGACCAGAAATCAACACGGAGATACATGAAATATGAAAAAACAAATATGACACCACCAAAGGAATTCAGTAACTCTCAAGTATCAAAACCTATAAAATAGGAAACTCTTGAAATGACTGAAAGTGGATTTCAAGTAACTATCTTAAGGAAACTCAATGAGATTAAAGAGGACTATGTAGGTCAACACAACAAAACAAGAAAAAATATCCAATATATGAAGGATGAAATTTACAAAGAGATTAATACCTTAAAAGAGAATGTGGTGGAACTGGAACTGAAAGACACATTCAGTGAAATAAGAAACATAACCAAGAGCTTAAGCAGCAGATTAGAACAAGAATGAAGAAAGAGTATCTGAAATAAAAAATTGTCTTTATGAAATAACTCTGGCAGACAGGAAAAGGCAAAAGAGTTTTAAAAAATGAAGAATCTAAGAGGGCTAGAAGACAACGTTAAGCACTGAAACATCTGAATCAAGGGTGTTCCTGAAGAGGAGGATAAACATAAAGGCATTGAAAATCTGCTCAATGAAATAATAATGGAAAACTTCCCAGGTATAGGGAGAGAGACAGACCTTCAGATCAAGGAAGCTCAAAGATCCCCAAACAGTGTCAAACCAAAAAGATACTCTTTGAGACACATTATAATCAAATTGTCAAAGTTCAAGACAAAGAGAGAATCCTAAAAGTAGTAAGAGAAGCACATCGAGTCACTTGGGAGCCCCCACTAGACCTACAGCACATTTCTCAACTGAAACTCTATGGGCAAGAAGAAAATAGGATGACATATTTAAAATACCAAAAGAGAAAAACCTGCCAGCCAAGAATGCTACACCCAGCAAGGCTACACTTCAGAAATGAGGGGGAAATAGGATATTTCCCAGACAAACAAAAACTGAAGGTGTTCGTCACCACACAACCAGTCCTGCAATTCTCAAGGGAGTCCTGCATCTGGAATCTGTAAAGCAATAATCACTACCACAAATACACAAAATTCACCAGTAAACAAAAGCCACCAGTAAAACACAAATGCAGATGAGAAAGACAATCGAAACTAAAACTCACTACCTCAAAACAAAACAAAACAAAACAAAAAATCCCATGCACGGAAGATCAATAATCAAGGGAGAAGAAAGGAACAAATGTTACTCAAAACATCAAAGAAAAAGGTATAAAATGCCGGCAATAAGAAAATAGCTCTCAACAACAACCCTAAATGTAAATGGACTAAACGCCCCGCACAAAAGACACAGGCTGATAGACTGCATCAAAAAGCAAGACCCACCTATATGCTGTCTTCAAGAGACTCATCTTACCGGTAAACATGCACACAGTCTAATAGTGAAGGAGTGGAAAAAGATATACCACACCAATGGAAACGAAAAACGAGCTGGAGTGCCTGTTCTTATAGCAGATAAAATAGACTTATAACAAAAACCATAAAAAGAGACAGAGAAGGTCACTATATAATGATAAAGGGATCAATCCAGCAAGAAGGCATAACATCCATAAATATATAATCACCCAACACTGGAACACCTACATATAGAAAGGAAATACTATTAGACCTAAAGAAAGAGATAGACTTCAATACGGTAATAGTGGGGGATCTGAACACCCCCTCATTATCATTAGATCATCCGGGTAACAGATTAACAGAGAAACACAGGATTTAACTTACACTTTAGACCAATTGGACCTGGCAGATATCAAAAGAACATTTCTTCCAACAACTACAGAGCATGCATTCTTCTCATCAGCACACAACTGTCTCCAGTTTACACCACATGTTAGGTCACAAATCAAGCCTCAGTAACTTTTAAATAATCGAAATCATCACAACTATCATTTCAGAGCCCAATGTACAAGAACTAGAAATTAATAACAAGTGAAACTCAGGACTCTATACAAATACATGGAAATTAAGCAACAGGCTCAAAATGACCTATGGGTCCAAGAATAAATTAAACATGAAATCAAAATTTCCTAGAAAACAACAAAAATAAAGACACATCATATAAAAACCTGTGAGATACTGCAAAAGAAGTACTAAGAGGGAAGTTTACAGCAATTAAAAAAAATAGAAATATTTCAAGTAAACAACCTAACAGTATACCTGGAAGAACTAGAAAAACAAGAACAATCCAATATCAAACTTACTAGATGGAAAGAAATAGCTAAGATTAGAGCAGAAGTAAGTAGTATAGAGACCCCCAAAACAATACAAGAGATCGATGAAACAAAAAGTTGGTCTTTTGAGATGATAACCAAAGTAGACAAACCATTATCTAGGGTAATGGGAAAAAAAAAAAAAAAAAAAAAAAAAAAAAGAAAAGAAAGAAAGAAGACCCAAATAACAAAAATCAGAAATGAACAATTTTGAAAACCTGGAGGAAATGGATAAATTCTGGACACATACAAATTACCAAGACTGAAACAAGAAGACAGAAAATATGAACAGACCAACAACAAGCAATTAGATTGAAGCAGTAATCAACAATTTCCCAACATAGAAAAGCCCAGGTTGGATGGTTTTACTGCTGATTTCTCCCAAAACTTTACACAGGAATCAATACCAATTTTCTTCAAAGTATTCCAAAAAATTGAAACGGAAGCCACTCTCCCAAACCCATTATATGAGGCCAGCATCACCTTGATATGAAAACCAGACAAAGATACAAGAAAGAAAGAAAACAACAGACCAATATCTCTGATGAGCATAGATGCAAAAATCCTCAATAAAATATGTACAACCAAAATTCAGCAACGCATCCAAAAATTATGCACCATGATCAAATGGGATTCATCCCAGAAGTGCGAGGATGATTCACCATATGCAAGTCAACAAATGTGATACATCACATCAGCAAAATTAAGGACCAGTTCTATATGGTTATCTCAATCGATGCAGAAAAACATTTGAAAAAATTTAACATAACTTCATGATAAATACTCTAAACCAATTACAAATAGAAGGAAAGTATCCGAACACAATAAAAGCAATCTATGACAAGCCTATACCATCCTGAGTGAGGAAAAACTGAAGGCTTTTCCCTAAGGAACAGGAACAAGACAAGGATGTCCACTCTCACTATTCCTATTTAACACAGTACTGGAAGTTCTAACCAGAGCAATCAGGCAAGAGAGCAAAATAAAGGGCATCCAGATTGGAAAAGATAAAATAAAACTGCTCCTATTTGCAGATGTCATCCTAAATATAGAAATACCTAAAGACTCTATCATAAAACTCTTAGAGCTGGTTAATAATTTCAGTTGTGTTTCAGGATACAAAATCAATGACCTCAAATCATATTCATTTATTTTCTTCAATGATGAGCTAACAGAACAATCAAGAAATTAAGCCAATTTACAATAATAAATAAAAAAATCCCCCAATCCCAGGAATCAATTTAACCAACGAGGTGGAACATCTCCACAATGAGAACTATAAACCACTACAGAAAGAAATTAAAGAAGACACAAACAGATGGAAAGACATTCTATGCTCTTTGATTGGAATAATTAACATTGTGAAAATGTCCATACTACTCAAAGCGATCTACAGATTCATTGAAATCCTTATCAAAAGACCAATGATATTCTTCACAGAAATAGAAAAAAAAAACAATCCTGCCATTCATATGGAATAACAAAAGACCCCCAATAGCCAAAGAAATCTTAAGCCAAAAGTAAATAAATAAATGAATAAATAACGTTGGATGCATACCACTACATGACTTCAAATTACAAATCTATAGTAACCAAAACAGCATGCTACTGGCATAAAAATAGACACTTGGACCTGTGGAATGGAATAGAGAACCCAGAAATCCACTAGTAGACTTACAGCCAATTGTTATTTGACAAAGGCCACAAAAACACATTGGGAAAAATACTGCCTGTTCAATAAGTGGTGCTGACAAAATTGGATATCCATATGCAGAAAAATGAAACTAGACCTGCCCCTCTCACTGTATACCAAAATCAACTCAAAATGGATTAAAGACTTAAGTATAAGATCTGCAACTGTAAAAGTATTAAGGGAAAATACAGAGGAAACACTTCTGGAACTAGGATTGGGCTCACACATTATGAACAAGATCCCTAAAGCTCAAGCAAAAAAAGAATAAACAAACTAAAAGGACTATATCAAACGAAAAAGCTTTTGCACAGTAGACGATACAATCAACAGAGTGAAATGACAAGCTACAGAGTAGGTGAAAGTATTTGCAAAGTATACATCTCACAGTGGATTAATATCCGGAATGTACGGGGAACTCAAGCAATCACACTGTAAAAGAAACAATCCAACTAAAAAAATAGGGAAAGGAGCTGAATAGACATTTTTCCAAGGAAGATATAGAAATGGCCAATAGGCACTTAAGAAAAATGTTCAGTATCACTAATCATCAGGGAAATGCAAGTTAAAACCACATTGCTTTATGACCTGACCCCACTTAGACTGGCTTTAATCAAAATGACGGAGAATAACAAATCATGGTGATAATGTGGAGAGAAGGGAATGCTCCGTAGATCTACCATATGATCCAGCAATCCCACTTCTAGGTATATACCCAAAAGATTGGAAATCATCCTGTGAAAGGAATACCTGCACTCCCATGTTCATTGCAGCTCTGTTTACAATGGCCCAGTTATGGAACCAACCTAAATGTCCATCAATGGATGACTGGATAAGGAAAATATGGTATATATTCACAGTAAAATACTACTCTGACAAAAAAAGATTGAAATTCTGTCATTCATAGCAACATGGATGAGCTTGGAGAAAATTCTGTTGTGTAAAATAAGCCAGGCACAGAAAGAAATACTGCATGTCCTCACTCATAAGTGGGAGATAAGAGAGAAAGAAGGAAGTTAAGAAAGACCACAGTGGTGTGTTGGACTTGCAGAAGGACAGAACATACTTAAGGTTGTAGGGTAGGGTGTGTTGGGGGGGAGGTTGGGGATTAATTGGGTGGGGAACACGGGGAATCACAATTTGTGGTAATGGTTATGCTGATAGTATTGATCTTGCCTTCACGTCTTGGGCACAGGTGGTGATGCTCAGCTTTGTACCCCATGAATAAAATTTTTAAAAATTAAATAAAAATGCAATAAAATAATTTAACTTTCCTTTATCCTTGTTCAATACCCTTCATTTCTTTATGCATATCCAGGTTTCTAAACTATATCATTTTCCTTGAAATTTTCTAACATTTCTAGCAGAGAAAATCTCCTGGTGGTGATTTTCCTTAGTTTTTGTTTTTTTGAGAAATTCTTTATTTTTCTTTCACTTTTGAAATGTAATTTTGCTGGAGGTAGAATTCTAGGTTTATTTTTTTTTTCTGTCAACACTAAATATTCATTCCACCCTCTCTTGCTTGTGCGTTTTGTGTGTAGAAGTATGCTATAATGCTTACCCTTGTTCCAATGTAGGTAAGATATTTTCCCCTATTTCTTCTTCGAGATTTTCTATGTGTCTTTATTTTATTGCAGTTGGAACATAATATGCCTAGGTATAGGTTTTTTTAGTACTTATTACACTTGGTTTTTCCCAAGCTTTCCAGGTCTGTGGTTTGGAGTGCTTAGTTATTTTTGGAAAGATCTCACCCATTATTATTTGAAATATTCTTTCTGCTTTCGATCTCTTTTCTTCTCTACATTGTATTTCAGTTATCTCTATGTTATACCCTTTAAAAAATTTTCCAATAGATTTTGAATATTCTTTCCTTCCTTCCCCTTCCCCTCCCCCTCCCTCTCCCCTTCCCTTTTCCTTTCCTTTCCTTCCCTTTCCTTCTGCTGTCTCATGCGGGGATCTGAACCTGATGTTCTTTTTTTTTTAAAGTTTTTTTTTTATGGTCTGGCCCCATGGCGCACTCGGGAGAGTGCGGTGCTGGGAGGGCAGTGGCGCTCCTGCCGTGGGTTCGGATCCTATATATGGATGGCCGGTGCGCACACTGGCTGAGCGCGGTGCGGACGGCACCAAGCCAAGGGTTGCGATCCCCTTAGCGGTCACAAAAAAAAGACAAAAATAAGTAAAAAATAAAAAATGAAATAAATAAAATAAGTTTTTTTTTTTTTTGCATTTAGTTTGAGTTGTCTCTATTAACGTATCTTCAGGGTTATTAATTCTGTCCTTGGGCATATTGAGCTTACTGATGAGGCCATCAAAAGCAGTCTTCATTTCTCTTCCAGTTTTTTTTTTCTTTGATTTTTAGTATTCCCTTTCGATTCTCTCAAAATCAAAAAAGTTTTCATTTTTCTGCTTTTATTACTCATCTGTTCTTGCAAGTTGTCTCTTTTCCGTTAGAGACATTAGCATATTAATCATAGTTATTTTCTGTCTCGCAATTCCAAAATCTGATCTGATGCTTTCTTTGTCTATTCAAACCGTGTTTTCTTTTGCCTTCCAGCATGTTTGGGTTTTTTTTAGTCGAAATCTGGATAAAATACATCAGGTAATTGAGATTGAGATAACAGGCCTCTAGTGTGGGATTCTATGTTACTGTGGCTAGGATTTGTGCTGTCTTTAACGTTTGCTGTACTTGTAGTCTGATTCCTACTTTGCCACTTCAGAGTGTTTTTCCTTGCCTTTTGGCATGACTTGCAATTTTTTTCTTTTTCTTTATTCTTTTTCTGGAAAGCCAGGTGTGTTAGACTAGGAAATACCAAGTGTATTAATTGGGCCTTTAATGTAAGGATTTAGGCTCATCTGGCTACGCATTGGGCTTTGTCTAATGTTTGCTATAGGTATAGATGGCAACACCTTCAAATTTCTGTAGTGTTTTGTTTTTATCTTCTCTTGATTTGAGGCCTCACTAAATTCTTCTCCTTAGAGAAAATCTGCATCTTGCAGCTCTTTAAATTGCAATTCGCTGTTATTATACTCGAGCCCTATGGGTGAGGTGGTAAGTGGGAGAAGGAACATTCTCTAATCTTTCAATTAAATCTCAGCCTTTCAGTGAGCCTGTGTTTTTGGATGTAACCTTTATATAGGTTTCTTCTTAAATAGTTTCACATCCCCTTACTCCATCCCCCACTCCAGTTGAGACATGAAAATATAGAAGAGGCCTAAACAGAGGAATGGCTTTCCCCTATGTTTCTGGGACAAGGCTCTGGTAAAGTCTTTCCTCCTGTAAATTAGGCTTTGTTATGGAGAAGACTTTTGGTATGTTTCAGCTGATTGCTTTTTTCCTCTCCTGCTAGATCCAGAAGGGGATCTTTCCCAGAGTTTCATCCTGAGAATCTGGTGGGAAGTCCCCTTAAGTCTGTGCCTCCCAAGACTTTCTCACACTCAGGCTAGTTCACACCCAGCCTCCAGCAATTCATCAAAATTAATTTGTGTTCCTACAAGTTTATTGCTCAAGTGCTTTTGCTCCAGGGAAGCAGATCTTAAGTGTGACTGTCTGAAATCACCTGTCTCTCCATATTTGGGAGTGGCTGTTTCCCCTGCAAAATTATTTTCTGATGAATCCAAGAAAAATCATTATTATTTTTTTTTTGTTGTCCTTTTTGAGACTGCCCGCAACGTGCTCAGCCAGTGAGTGCTGTGAGCGCACCGGTCATCCCTATATAGGATCCGAACACGGGGTGGGAGCGCCACTGTGCTCCCAGTGCCGCACTCCCCTGAGTGCGACACGGGCTCGGCCCAAAATCATTAATTTTTAAGTGTGTCAAGATTTTTCTTGTTTCTTCCAAGCTTTTTATATGTGGAGTTAAATCCTGAGGACTCTGGTATATTTTCATAGCAGTTTAATTTTAGAAAATCATCAGAGGCTTTATTAATTTTCTCCAGGTGCTCACATAATAAAATTTATTTCCCGAAAAAGACTCCAGTTTCAGATATGTAGTAAATTCTCATCTTGGTCTACGCTTGGAAGAAATTGTTAACTCTTTCAAGACAAGGAGAGGAACTTCAAGCTCAGTGGTTCTCCTCAACATCTGAGTTGTTGCTTAAAACAGTTCTGAGTTCCACTTTTTAATTCTGAGCTAGATATATATTATTTACTTTTTAAAAGTTTACTTATTTATTGATATTATTATGTTTACATTCTGTGATGTTTCAGAGCAGTTGGGGGGCATGGGAAGAGGAGAAAGGGGAAGAAAGTAGGGTGCGAGAAGGAGGAAGTAAGAGGGGCAGGGCTGAGGCCTGTGGCACCCCCTCATTCTTGCATGGGAGACCAGGGGTATATTACATATTTACTGAACAGATTTGAATTTAGGTAATGCAATGCTTTTCAAATAAGATTAGATTTACTTAATGCAATTAATCAGAAACAAAATTATCAAGGAATTGCAAAAACATAGAAGGATTTACTTAAATTAGAAAAAATATTCAAGGAGTATGATTTTTACCTAAAATATAACAGGGTTTACAAAGTTATAGTTTAAAAAAATATTCTAATTTCTTTATTCCCTTGGTTCTGGGACTGGTTTACCTAAATTATTAAGAGCAAAATTAGTCCATTTCTTTGATTTCCTATGGTACATTTTCTTCTAAGATTGAGTTAACAAGTTTAATAATGGGAATCTGTTATTTAGATGTGACTTAAGTAACCCCTCAGTCTAATGAACTCTTGGATTAAGTAATGTTATTATAAGGATAATTTCAACCCTTCACTTACAAAAGGAGTAAATACCGAATTCTGTTGTGGGGTGTTCAAGGCATTGCATGCTGTGTTGTCATCCGTGAAGCAATAATTTCAGAAACATTTCTCTTAATATTCCTCCAGTTGAGCATTAAACATACACCAACTGACTTGTGTGAAGAAGCCAATGTCTTTCTGTCATTTTGGAAAGCTCTCTATAGATCTGGTACTCATCCTTCAGAGAATGGATAGTTTATATCTTAATTTACCTAAAAACTGGAAGATCATCTGTTAGCTCAGGACTCTGTAGTAGGCATAGGGAATGCTGAGAAAAAGACTCAATGCCACTCTTATGAATTCACAGCTTTGTGGGAGAGACAGAGAAGGAAAACACAATTGCACTACTCTGAGATAAATATTATGTTTGAGGTTGATGTAAAATCTTCCCCAATCCCTATGTTTGGAATAATGTGATCAATTTCCTTTGCTTATACTAACATTATGTTACTTATTCTATTTTTTGATCATTTTTCTTTGCTTATACAAACCTTATTTTACTTATTCTATTTTATTTTGAATTATGATAAATTATCTTCATAATCTCTTAATTCAATATGTTATAACATTTATGAAGACAGATAAAATATCTTATTAATTGCTTTATTTTCACAGCATCCAGCATAATGCTTTGACTTGATAACAGCTGTTCAAAAAGGTTTGCAAAATAAACTTTTAATATTTTACTAGTATATAACTGGCACTTTTTATCAAAATAAACTTTCCGTTACAGAGGATGTGACGTTTTTTGGAAACCTTTATATTTAGGACTTCTTGATGTAGCTTGTAGGTAGTTATTTTATGTTTAGAATCACATAGCTTCTTTTAATTAAAGTTTGTGATTTATTACGTGAGCATGATTAGACATTCTGTAAGGAAAAATACAGAATAATATCTCAGATGTCAAATCCTTCCTTCTAAAGAATATGACAAGTATAAAACCTAAAGATACTTGGTGAGCATTTATCATGCTTTAAAATTGTAATACACCTGAAAACAGGAAAAAACAGTTTAATATGAAATGAATATTAAGAAAATTAAGAAATTAAAATAAAGTTCTTTTAGAATTTAGAAGTGAGCAGATATTTTTAATATATATTATGGTAATGGTTGAATATTTTAAAAGTTATTTCAAAGCAAATTTTTAATCACTGATTTTTTTTTCCTTTTTGTCTTTTTTCATGTCTGGCAATGGATCGCAACCCTCAGTGTCGCGTCCGTACCGGACCGGGACCGGCAGCGGGATCGCAAACCTCAGTGCTGCGCCCGCACCTCGCTCAGCCAGTGAGCGGGAACCAGTCTGTATGTGGGATCCGAACCCTTGGCGGGAGCGCCACTGCACTCCCAAGCGGCACACTGTAGCAGTGATTATGGTAATGGTTGAATATTTTAAAAGTTATTTCAAAGCAAATTTTTAATCACTGATTTTTTTTTCCTTTTTGTCTTTTTTCATGTCTGGCAATGGATCGCAACCCTCAGTGTCGCGTCCGTACCGGACCGGGACCGGCAGCGGGATCGCAAACCTCAGTGCTGCGCCCGCACCTCGCTCAGCCAGTGAGCGGGAACCAGTCTGTATGTGGGATCCGAACCCTTGGCGGGAGCGCCACTGCACTCCCAAGCGGCACACTGTAGCAGTGCGCCACCGGGCCGGCCCCTTAATCACTGATTTTAAGACATCATTAGCATTACTGGGAACAGACCAATGAAAGCTACAAAATAATGAATTTGCTAAAGATATTTCATTTGCATTTATTTTCATTCAAAAGAAGTGAAATCCAATTGCCTGCATTGTATTGGTTAAGAACAGTAAATTTCCTGCCAAATGTGAAATACACTGAAACAAATTAGTTGTTGCTATGAGATGATATCTGGAAAAGGTTTGGGTTAGAAAAAAGAATGAAGGGCCGGCCCAGTGGCGCACTGCTACAGTGTGCCGCTTGAGAGTGCGGCGGCGCTCCCGCCAAGGGTTCGGATCCCACATACAGACTGGTTCCCGCTCACTGGCTGACCGAGGTGCGGGCGTGACCCCGAGGGTTGCGATCCCGTCGCCGATCCTGGTCCAGTACGGGTGCGACACTGAGGGTTGCGATCCGTTGCCGGACACGAAAAAAGACAAAAAGGGGAAAAAAATAAAAATAAAAAAAAGAAAAAAGAATGAAGAGGAGGGGAAGGAGGGGTCACAATACAATCAGAGATGCTCCTCGAAGAAGTCAGCAGTTCAGTGTAAAGAAGATTACATAAACATAATGTCATTGATTTGAATGACATCTTCATGAATGCTAATAAGTATGTGTGACACAGAATTTCTTGAAGATGTTTAGAATTAAATAATAGATGCTTGTGATATTTTTATAGGATGGAATGGGGAGCCTCATTGTTATTCGTTTATTTACTCAGCATTTATCTATTGAATATATTTTGGGTACAAGGCATGATATGAGAATATGCACATAATGATGTTACCTCATCCCTCCCTATTTCTCTCCTTTGCTTTCTTCCTTTGTATATATCAGAAAATGTAAAATGTGATATTTACTTTAGAATTTTATGGGACGTTTGCTATATGGTTCCGTTTTATGTTGATAGTTGAAATAACCTGTGTAGCAGATGCTTTATAATGTCACCCAGAATACTACCTGAAGGGCGGAGGTGCTTTGGCCCAGGGCTGGCAGACAGCTCATGGTGGCATTCTTTCAATTGCCCTCAGCTGGATGGTGTATCCCTCCCTTTGAGGCAGCCTTCATCCAATGTCTGGTTCATGTAGGGGGAACAAGGCCTGGGCCCTGGGCCTCAATTGAGGAAAACCCTGAAGTGTCGTCTCAGCTCCTGAGCTCTCTGTTGGATTCCCTGAGTACCTGAGGCCTCTGTTGCAAGTACAATGGACTTTGACTGGTTTCTCTTCCAATCCTGCTTCCCTCGCTTCTTTTCAAGTGTTGTTCCTAAGTGTATTCCCCTATAGTCTCCTACACACATTGCTGCCTATCAGTTTCTACATACAAAGAACTTAACCTAAAAGAATCAGAAATGGAAGTGGCCTAGAAAGCAGGCTCTAAAATGGGGTTTTGGAACTGCATCACCTGTTTGTTAACTGGGAGGAAGTACAGCTATGGGCATATTGGGTATAATTGTTAGGAATTTTACTGATGGTGATCTGGGCAGAAAGGAATGCATTAATATTTGCACTGCTTTAAGTGTTTGTAAGATACCATCAATTTAGTAATTGTAAAGCCTGTCAAATCCAATATTTGTTCCTAGGCAATACTGTTATGGTGGAGAAAGTTAGGCTGAGAGTGAATAACTATTAAATAAATCTAACATGTCAATAATAGTGGGTTTCCTTGGCAGCATATAAAAAGACTCTCATCTACATCCAGATTAGAAAGTTGAGGAAGAAGCCTAAGACTTAATTACAAAAGTAAAAGAGTCCCAGAGAAGACTGGATTCTCAGTACTAGAAAGTTTTCTGTAGCAATGTTAGAGCTCTGACTGAGAAGATGTGGGACTCTAAAGCTTGGTTGGAGATACCTGATATGATGCACTTAAGACTTTGGGACCCAGAATACTTCCTTGGACTTGCGGAAATGGAACACTTCTTCCTGGGAAAGCCGAGCAAACCCTCTTGCTTGAGGATGATGTGCCTCAGAAGACACATAAGGATTGTTCTGAGGCTGCTAATGGAGGAAAGGGACTATGTGCTGGTAGAGCTACAGGATCTAGCTAACACATCCTGGCAGGAGCTGTGAGAGTACATGTGGATCTGGATCTTGAAGGTGCTCAATTAAGGAGGTAGAAAGAGCGGTTGGAATGCAAAGTTTGATAAGGGACAGTTTGTTGATGTGGAAACACTCCCTGGATAAGGATTTAAAGTCCTACCCAAGACTTCTTGTGCTCTCATGCTGTGAGGAGGGCTCTTGGAAGCTGGGAAAAGTAATGGCCTATACTATGTTAAGTAGAAAGGTACATGTCAGATGATAAAGGAAGGGATCAAAATGCTGAAATAAGTGGGCATTTTAGGTAAATTATGTAAGCCCAGAAAACCCACAAACTGGCCATGATCCAAGGGGAGCCTGAAGGTCATGCCATTTACTAATGCGATCAAGAATGGTATCAGCGTCATTGAGAAACTCAGTAGTAGCTCTCTTCCATAGGCCAGGGCTAAGCTTATGAGAGGCTGTTACAGAACTGGGTTCCCTAGCAGCAATATAAATGATAGGATCCAAACACAAGAGGAGGAGGCTTCAAATATGAGAAGCACTGTAGGCACATCTAATGAAAGTGGCAAGATTAGGGTATCTACCAGTGGACCAACCCCACAGAGTGGTATGAGGATAGTAGGCAGTTTTCATAGGAGCAAGGTAAGTGGACAGTCAGCGAGAATATACGCACAAGATAGATGGGTGGTCAATGAGTATTGCTTGAATTATAAAATCAAAATGAATTAGAATGTATAACCAGGAGGCAGAAAGCAATCATCCTAATAAAAGTTTAGATGGAAAAAAGATTACTCAAAGCAACATGAATGCAATGAGAAGCTGGAAGGGCCTGCACCTCATTAATGAGAAGCCCGAAGGGACTGTGCCTCAGCAACTCCTGTGTTAGAAGGAGAAAACTGGGTACAGCCCCAATTCAAAGTTAGCTTCTGGTTTTATTGTAAAGACAAGGAAATTTCACAAAAATCAGTTGATTTAATCATTTCAAAAGGACACAAAGACATGGGCAGTGTGACAAAAGTTATCTATGGTTAAGTATAGCTTAAGCAATGGAAAGTAGTAACATCATCTAAATCTAAGTATAATTGTCTCTAAAGATTCCATCAGCAAACAGCTTGCTCTTACCAAACATTTTTTCACATTTTTCCCTAGAGCAGTTCTTTAAAATCTCTTAACAGGATCAGTATGTCAACCACCTATTAGCTCTATAATCAGTAAAGTATGCAATCCTATACATAAACAGTGCTTAGAGTTGGTTAGATGGGCTGTTCCCTGGCCAGCTGTGGGCTTTTGCTCCCTGGCCAGGGGCTTTTGCACCATACGTGAATTACCTAAAAAGCATATTCTAAAAATCAAATGAGAATCAAGATTTCTAACCTACATATAACCAGGAGGCAGAAGGCAATCATCCTAATAAAAGTTTATGTTCCTTGCTCAGCTCTCAGATCTAGAAGCCATTGTCTAGAAAGGACGGGGCCTCATGAGGAAAGACCTTGAAATACGACAAGCAAGCATGTATGGTAATAACTCTCCAGTCCTTCCCCAGTGGGAATTAAGTCACCTTTCTCACGTTGGCATTTACTGGAAGAAGGGGACTGCCCTAACATATAGAGAAATACTGGGCACAACATCCTAGTTGACACTGACTACTGGATCTGAACTGCCATCAGGGATAGGAGTATGGTAGGTGTGAGCTGTGGCCGTCAAGGAAGAAAATGTAGTTCATACCACTAGTTTTCTTCCTGCAAGTTTCCTTAAGAAACAAGACAAATTTAGAGACCTGATTGTGCCAAATGTTCCATTAGAAGAGAACGAACTGTGTAGCTAGGGTAAAAGAGGTGGCTTGACGGTGATGTACTGCTCTGATCCCCCATTCAGTACAGAGGCACTCACTCAGTTTCCAGGAGTATTGGTTGCTGACAGCTCACATTGGTAGCCCTCATCAGGATTTATCCCTGGTTTATGGAAACATCTCCCCATAGATTAGTTGCCTTCATTTCTTTCCTAAAGCCAGAATGTAGATATGTCAGTTTAGAAATTGGGGAATCTGAAATTTCAACCAGATGCTGGCTGTTCCAAAACATGCTGACACACTGTTGCTGCTGCCAAAATAAGCCCAAGGCCCTGGTAATGCCAGTAAAAATCAGACAAACCGAAAAAATGATTTGTTTAATCCTGCAGCTGCTGCTGTTGATGCTGAACTGTGCATATTGGATTGTCTTTCCTGGCACGAGAGCGGGAACTCAGACACAAACCCTTGAGACCACCTAATAACTACCAGATGTGCTGGTTGCTCAAGAGCCTCACGGGCTTTTTCATCACCTAGTGTACACACAGACACAGAGACACACACACACACACACACACAAAAAAAAAAAAAATTTCCCCACAATTTGCTTTTAGAACTACATGCTTGGAAGTGAACCGCATTACCTGTCCAGACTCCTCCCTCTAAAATGGAAGTGGTTGGGATCCTCTTCATTTTTTTCCAAATTAGATGTTCAAATCTTAGTCTAATTTCCTCACATGGTGCCCAGAAAATTTGAATATATACACAAAATTTGAAGTGAAGCTGATAAAAACATACAAAAACAAAAATGACTAAAAACTTTCTCCGACATGATGTGTATTCACTGTCTCATATCTGTTATGTGAATTAGGTCACATGAGAGATTCTTCTCCCCCAAAAAACAGTAGTACCATGACAACTTATCTCTGTGTTAGGTTTAGAGGGTATGATAGTTTTAAATGTCAGGATTTCGCTGATAAAACTAACGAAATATTTAATGGACCACCTTCCTAGAAATTTTTTAAGAATATACATTAACTTTATTGTTGAGAGAAGAGAGACAAACTAGATGTGTGTTTGAAAGTAAGTTAATCAGTATTGTGTTATGCTGTCAAATTGATCAATTAAAAAAGAAAATTCAGTCTAATAACTTGTGCCACTTCACTATTTTGTTATTATTTTCAGTTTAATTATCACATATTGTTTTCTATGAAGTTAAATTTTTTAAAGCAGGACATAGTAGAGGCAAAGAAAATAGAGGTAAGTATGCAATAGAAAGTGAATGTTAGAACTTTGATTATAAAGACAAATGAGTAAAGTCAAAGTTTAAATAAATTATTTTCCCTTGAAATACACAGATTGGCTGTCTGCATTTGATGAATATTTTTTTTAATTTCTCAAATCATATTTCCAACTACCTCTATGAATACAGTCAATAGTAAGAAAACAAATAACTCAATGAAAAAATGCAAAGGACCTGAATAGACATTTCTCAAAAGAAGACATACAAATTGCTAACAGGTATAGGAAAAAATGCTCAAAATCACTAATCATCAGGGAAATGCAAATCAAAATCACAATGAGATAGTGGCTCGCACCTGTTAGAATGGCCACTACCAAAAAGGCCAAAAAAGAAATGCTGGTTAGGATGTGTAGAAAAGGGAACCATTGTACACTATTGGTGAGAATGTAAATTGGTACAGCCATTATGGAAAACAGAATGGAGGTTCCTCAAAAAATTAAAAATAGGACTACCCTCTGATCCAGATGAACTTTAGAATCAGAGTGTGACATTTTGAAAAATGTATACGTTAAGTAGAATTTCATGAATGGAGAGTACATAAGGAAAAAAAGACATTAAATTTAAAAGTTTACCGTGATACTGTTTTGCAAACTTCTAATTACTTGTAAATATTCAGGATTATATACTTACTTAGTGAATATTTTCCATGTCAGTAATATCTGTATTTTGTTTTAATTTGTTTTCTGTTGCTTATAACAGAAGACCATAAACTGAGTAATTTATAGAGAAATGGAATTTATATCTTAAATTTTTGAAGGCTGGGAAGTCCAAGGTTGTAGGGGCACATACTGAGAGGGCCTTCCTCCTAGTGGAGACTCTCTGTAGAGTCTTGAGGTGGCTCGGGGCATCACGTGAGGAGAGGGTTTGATCATGCAAATGTTCTAGTTCAAGTCTCTCTTGCTCTTCTTAAAAAGCCAACAGTTCCACTCTCATGATAACCAATTAATCCATTAACCCATTAATTCGCTAAATTGTGGATGGATTAATATATTCCAGTCACTTCCTAAAGGCCCCACCTTTCAATACTCCCATGTTGGAAAGTAAGTTTCAACATAAGTTTTGGAGGAAACATTAAAATCATAGCATATTTCATAATATATTAAAATAGTTAACTATTGTAGAATTTTAGGCTGCCTATTTTGGGGGTGGTTGTTGCTGTTTTCTTTTTAAACAATATCATGATAAACGTAATTTTTCCTAAACCTTTGTTTACATTTATGATTAACTCCTTAGTACAATATTGTAGAAACAATCAGAAATCCTACTTTTCAAATAAATACAGATCTAAATAACTAAATTGCTTTCTTAGTGGTATTTCAGAGATGCTAAATTAAAAGAGAGTTGGGCTCAGGAATAGACAGATGTCGGTTTTAATTTAATTTCTACTGTATGCCATCTGTATGATCTGGGGGATACAATCTAGTATCTGCATGCCTCAATTTCTTTATATGTAAGATGGACATTATAAGATCTTGTTAATGGGATTGTTGTGAAGATTAAATGAGATGTTGTGTGCAAATCGTTTTGTGCTAGGTTAATAATGAGTTATCATTAGCATTCAGGTGTGCATGTTGTACACTGCATTTGTACAGTGTACACATCTGTGGTTGTATGCATAAACTCTGGCCAAAAGTAATGTCTGCTTTTTTATTAATATTTCACCATTATAGATATCAAAGATTTTAATTCTTTTTATTAGCGTTCTGATCTAAAATATCTAGTCAATTGTTTCAGTTTTCTTCAAGCTGTAGTTTCTTGGGTCTTATTTCTGCACTTAGGTTGAAAACAGTTTTTACATAGTTGTATTTGGTGAGAGAGTATATTGGCAAATAATTTGATTAAAGTCCATCTTTAACTTTGCCAGCAGGAAGGTTTTATGGCAACTGGCTTCACGCAGATTTGCTCTGTCTTCTTTATGGAGATTTATCGCTTCAGAAAAGTCATTGTAACTGTTTCTCTCATCCCTCTAGGCTTTTTTCCAGATTGTTTGGGAGGGCAGGGTTAACATTGTGAATAATTATGTTTTTTGATCTCCTAGAGTATAGTCCTTTTGCTTTCTCGGATTTCTTTTTGGAAAAATAATCTAATATGGTAACACTTGAGATATAATCATGTTTATCAGTAAGAATGTATATTGTCAGAGTTAGGGACTAAAGAAAGTAGGTAGGCTATGACCCAATTCTGAAGCAAATACGAATTTTAATGAGAGTAACTCAGAAACTCCCCAGATCCAAAAGGGGTTCATTTGTCATTGACGCCATATGTGAAAATTAAATTATTCTCAAAGAAATAATCAATTAGTAGGTATTCAACATATTAATTAATGGCATATTAAACAGACGCACACAACAGGAAACCTGATAGTAAATCGGAATTCTCACTCATTATCTACGTTCATGTGAGAAACATATCATAAGCATCCCTCTCAATTCCAAATGTACATTCCAACCTTTAAAAAAGTAGGTTCGGCAGAACAGCACTGACAGTGTAATTGCTTCCCACTGAAGTCTTCAGCCTTTTCCCATCAGACAAATGACACAAACTAGAATTCTTACTTCTCCGTGAAGACTATCCAGTACCTCGGAAGAATTTGAGTTTTATGTGGCAATGGGGAAAAAAATATTTTAAATGTTTTCTTCTTGTATAGGAATACAACATATTATTATAATACATATTTTAAGTGTAATAAATATATTAATATTCATTGAGTTTATTTTTATGATGTGTGTCTGCACACTATATATTCCTTTAAATATGTCTTAACCCATCTTCCGTTTTAGATTTCAATTTGTTTTTCCCCAAACCCTTGACCTTGGTGTTACAAGGCCATGCTCTAACCAACTGAGCTGGTTGGCCAACTTCAATTCCCTATCAAAAATTTGATTGTATCATTTAAATATTAAAGATTGATCTCACTGACAGAGAAAATGTATACCAAGTAGTTTAATTCTGTTATGATGGGAATCACAAGGGTGCTTGGGAATATCTCATGAATGGACATGGCAGTTTTGAACCCAGCCTAATATTGAACTGACTTTTTGAGCAAATTAATTTTACTGTTGGCATATGTTGAACTTGTGGTCAGCTAAACCCTTTAAGAGTTTCTTCACATGAATTGCTGTCAAATCACGTTTCTGTAATGATCTACCTGTCTTTTGTCTCCATTACACATCAGTCTCAGGAGAATTGAAACACCACAGTAAAGTTTAAAAATTCTATAGATGGGACTTGGTGATTTAGCATTTGTTAACCCATGACTTTGCCAATTGATTTTATTACCAGTGTTTGCTTTGCTCTTTGGATTGAAGTTCCTCCCAGAGAGATGAGTACTAACAACTGGCATCAAATCTTGTCTTTCAAGTCCTGAGACAGCTGTTTCCATTCCTTGCTTTAAGTCTTGCTCTTAAACCCCAAGTTATGTCTAATCAACAATGTCCTGTCTCATCCCATCTTTTCCATGGCCGCCTCAGCTATTTGACCTTCCTGACAGAGACATATCTCTTGTCGTGTAGGTGTGAGTTTCAGGGTTACATTGAACACACATTCTGGCCTAATTTAATCTCCTTGCTTTAGCTGTGTTTATATATTTTTAATTTAGTACTATTTCTAACCCTTTTTATTTTTTTAAAAGTCGGGCTTACAGAGGTGGGAAGGCTGTAAGAGGGTACCCAGTGATCTCCTTCTTGGTATTTACTTCTTTGTGTAATCTCCTCCCCTCAAGAGTTGCCTGGAAGTAGCGACTCACTTCTAATGAAGAGAATAAGGTACAATGATGAGATGTCTCATAAGCTTAGGTTAAAAAAAAAAAAAAACGAAAAAACTGTAGCTCCTCTCTTGGACTGCTCTCTTTCCATCTCTTGTTCATTCACTTTATGCAAAGCCAGCTGTCTTGATGTGAACTACCCTATGGCGAGACCCACCTGGCAAAGAACTGAGGAAAGCCCTTAGTCAACAGGCAATGGTGGGTTGAAATTTCCATCAGACACATGAGTGAGCATGGAAGTGGATCCTACCTGCATTGAGGTGACTCTGGCCCCAGCCCACAGATTGACTGTAGCTTGTGAGAGACACTGAGCCAGAGGCTCCAGCCAAAGGGAGCCTGGATTTCTGATCCTCAGAAATCATGACATACTAAATGTTTGTTATTGTAAGCCACAAACCTTTGGGGTACTTTGTTCGGTAGCATGAGATAGCTAGTACAGTTTTCATACAGTATAATTAACCTTTTTTAAGTGTATATAGTCCTTTGGATTTTGACTAATATGTATAGTTCTGTACCCAACACTACAAGATATAGGACATTTCAATTGGCCCCAATTTCTCTTTTGATACTTTGTAATCAGTCTCTCCCCCCTCCTCCACAGCCTGTGGCAAACACTAATCTGTTTCCTGCCCCTATGGTTTTGCTTTTTCCATATTGTCATATAAATGTTACCATACAGTATGTAACCTTTTGGTCTGGCTTCCCTCACTTTGTGTAACATGTCTGAGATTCACTCAAGTTGCTGCATGTAGTGGTAGTTGATGACTTTATTGCTGAGCAAAATTCCCCTTTATGCATGTACCACAGTTGTTTATGATGAGCACTTGGGATATTTCCAATTTTAATGATTGTAGTAGAGCCACTATAAATGTTTTAAACATTTTTTGTGTGTGGATATATATATTTTTTCCTCTTGATTAAATACATGGAGTTGGGGATTATATGGCTTTATAATTGCAATGTTAACTTTATAAGAAACAAGCAAAAAGTAGCTGAAATTTGTATTCTCACCAGCAATATGTGAGAAATACAGCTGTTCTGCATCATCACTAGGACTGGGTATTATCAGATTTATTTTTTTGTGTTAACCATTTTAATACATGTGTAGTGATATTTCATTGTGAGTTTAATTTGCATTCTCCTAGTGACTGATGTTATTAAGCATTTCTTCATGTACTTATTTGTCATCCATATATCCTCTTTGGTGAAGTGGTTGTACAAATATTTTGCCAAAATTTTAAATGTTGAACAGGAGAGGTGAGAAAAGAAATCCTTGACTTGTTCCTGGTCTTAGGGAGAAACATTTTTATTTCATTGTTAAATAAGTTAGCTGTAGGATTTTGGTAGATGTTATTAATCATGTTAAGGAAGTTTCCTTTAATTCTTAGATTGCTGAGATCTAATATTATCAATGAATGTTGATCTTCATCAAGTGTTTTTTTCTGTATTTATTGAAATGATCATATCATTTTCTTCTTTATTCTGTTAATATGGTGAATTAAATTGATTTTCAAATGCTGAGCCAAACTTGCATTCCTCATATAAACCGCACTTGGTCTTAGTGAACTTGACGGATTAAATTTGCTAATGATTCATGGAGGATTTTTGTACCTGTGTCTATGCAGGCTGTTGCTCTATAGTTTCTTTCCTATTTTTTTTTTTTTTGTCTTTTTTTGTGTCTGGCAACGGATCGCAACCCTCAGTGTCACGCCCGTACTGGACCGGGACCGGCAACGGGATCGCAACCCTCAGTGTTGCGCCCGCACCTCACTCAGCCAGTGAGCGGGAACCGGTCTGTCTGTATGTGGGATCCGAACCCTCGGCGGGAGCGCCACCGCGCTCCCAAGCGGCGCACTGTAGCAGTGCGCCACCGGGCCGGCCCCGTATTTTTTTTTTTTTTAATATCTTTGTCCAGTTTTTGTATCAGTGTAAGCTGATGAGTTGGGAGTTCACAAAATGAGGTGGAAATGTTCCTTCCTCTGCTATTTTCTGCAAGAGTTTGGGTAGAATTGGTATTATTTGTTTTGAGTGTAGGTCTTATCAGGGATACATCAAGCCTTTTTCTAATCCGGTTTCAGTCAAATGAGTCTTCTAGAAGTATTTTTTATAAATACTTGATTCCTTACTCTTTGCCCCCTTCATACTATGGATTAGAAAAGTGGGTTTTCTCTGTTCTTTTATTTTTGAGAAGTAATCATTGTACCATCGTAACACTCTTCTCCAACCATGTTCTCCCCACCAGGTTTTTATCTTTAATTTGTGATAAATACACATACACACACACACACACACACACACACACACAACTTATGCATTGCCATTTCCCTTTCCAAAAGAGATATTTATTTGAAGTATCTTATTTTATTAACAAAGCTGCTAGTTGCATAGCATCATAGTAACATGTCTAAAACTGTATTTGCCTACTAGTGTTAAGATGTTAAGTCCCAAAAGTTTTTTACTCATTCTTTGTGCGATGACATAAACACAGTTTAGACCCTAATTACAAATAACTTTTTAAATTTAAAATTATATACCTACTGTGTATCAGCCATTGTGCTAAGTGATGGGGAAAGGACAATAAAGATGAATATATTTTCTACTCTTATGGAATATAGGCAAGTGAGAAAAACAACATTTGTAATAAGTCAAGTAATTCCAATATTACTTCAGATTGTTCTTTTTTTTTTTTTTTCAATTCTGAGAATACTGGAACCCATATCTATTGTGATTTTCTCTCTCACAGGTTCTTCTTTAGTGTATATTTTGCTTAAAGGCGAGAAAAATGAACCATTTTCTTCCATCCCCTTGAATTTCAATTAAAAAATGTTATGTTTGGTCATTGACAGTCTCATAACATGCATTCCATGTGGTTTGGGGCTGATTATAACGATGTTGCCAAATATGACAGAGGAAGTCAGTCAAATCTATTTCTTTGGTTGGCGTCTAGGTTGTTGAATCTTGCTGAGGGCTCAGACATATTTCAGTCCCACATGCCAGGAATATTGTATGCCTTTACACCAGCAACCTTAAATAGCAGCATTTTACCTATTTCCTGATAAATGGCTTCAATCATTAAGTCTTCTTTCTCTTACTGGGGAAAACATGAGTTGCACTATATGAATTAGAGGATTTGAGTTCTTCTCTTTAGCAATATCACCTGGCACCCTTTTGAACTTTAAGTGGTGCACAATTCCTTTTGATATTTTGTCACAATAAAACTCATAATTCTTGGTCAGTTAACATTTATTTTTCTGTTCTGAACTCATTGAAATTATGTTTTTTCTAATGTGAAGTGTTTTTATTATTATAGTAATGCATGTAACTTGAAATGTATGGTCGAAAATTTTATAAAGTTAAATGTAGTCTCTTTTCAAACCTGTTCCTCTGAAGTACTCTTACAAAAATTAAGAATATTTTTTAGAAAGATGCCATATTTATGCTTTTCCTTTATGTTACCCTATAAACATATGGTGTCAATTTGTATAACCACCCACAGCATACACTTCCTGTTTCCTTACACACTTGCAAATGCTAGATATTGACATTTTTAATTTTTGCCCATCTCTTAAGTCACTGTGTCTTATTATTTTAATATGTTTTTGTTCAGTAAATATTAAGAATTATCTGTTATATGGCTGAATTTTTTTTTTTTTTTTTTTTTTACATTCCCTGGATAGAGTATAAACAATACTGATAAGATGACTACTCTCAGGGATTTTGCATTCCAGTTCCAGGATGGGATTTGGTTGGAGTGAGAGAACTTAAAATATCAACTAACAAATAAATATGAGAGAGGTAAGAACTTTGTGGGAAATTAAAATAGGGTTATGCAATAGTCATTGAATAGTTAGCTAATTTATTTTGGGTAGACTTGAAATGTCTATTGGAGAAAGTCATGTTTAAACTGAGGATTAAAATACAAGAAGGAGACAGTCACATGAGGAAAAGAAGGGAGAGCTAACAGGAAGAGGGAACAGCTAATACAAAATGTCTCATTCAGGAATTAATTTTGCTTGAGAAACATGAGAGAAAAACACTATGGCTATGACAAACAAGTATGTGAGATTAGATAGAAATAAACAACATCTACATTTGGTGGCTGGTATATTAAAGTCCAGCTAAGGATTAAAAGATATGATAGGATAGGTGATCCATAATTGATCTAAATAAGTCATAGAAATCCAGTTGTTCATTTGTAAATCTTCCTTGCATCTAGGTTGTCAATGCAAGCTAGTTCTTGCCAATAATACGTAAAGGAAAGTTAGCTGGGCAGGGGTGCTTTAGTAAATGTTTTTGCTTTCTGATAAAATACAAGGTTTGGACCATAAGTTTTTCACCATTATTTCCTGCCTTCGAATACTCTGATGATGTCTGACACTAAAGTAGCAATTGTGAAGTTATGATCTTGGAAGGAAGCCAAAAATATTTTTAAAAACAATTTATTCAATACATATTTGACCTTCAAAACTGGAAAGAATAGAGCTATTACCCATTGAGATAAGAATTCTGCAGTTGAACAGATTTTCAATGGCAAATCAAGTTTTAGACATTTTTACGTTTATAATGCCTATTAGACAGTCAGATAGAGATATCCAGTAAAGCAGGTGGTAGAAATATTAGACTGAAAGTCAGGACAAAAGTCTTTTTTAAAAATATAAAGTGTAAATTGTTAACATTTTGATGCAATTTAAAGTCCAAAATCTGAACACCATTTTCAAGGAATTCCTGTAAATAGATATGAAAAGAAGACAGAGAACTGAGTTATGGGGCACTCTTGCATGAAAAGTCATGGATTTTATATGGAGAGGCAAATCACCCCCAATAGCCAACACAATATTGAAGAAGAGCAAATTCAGAGGACTGATTCTACCTGACTTCAATATTTACCATAAATCTCTGGTAATCTAGGTAGTATGGTACCGCCAAAGTAATAGACAAATTCATCAATGGAACAAAAGAGAGTCCCAAAATAAAACCAAACAAATATAGTCAACTGATCCTTGACAAAAGAGAAAAGGCAATACAATGAAGAAAAGATAGTCTTTTCAACAAATAGTGTCGGAACAACTGTCCATCTACTGCAAAACAATCAGTCTAGACCCTTCACAGAAATTAACTGAAAATGGATCATAGATTTAAATTTAAAATGCAAAACCATGAAAATCCTATAAAATAGCATCAGAGAAAATCCAGGCAAACTTGGGTATGGCAATGACTTTTTAGATACAACTCCCAAAGGCATGACCCACAAAAGAAAAAAGAATGATAAATTGGGCTTCATTAAAATTAAAACCTTATGTCCTGTAAAAGACAGAGTCAAAAAAATCCGACAAGGTACATCCTGGGAGAAAATATTTGCAAAAGACATATTTGAAAAAAGATCATTGTATAAAATATACAAAGAACTCTTAAAACTCAAAAATAATGGGCTGGCCCCGTGGCTCACTCGGGAGAGTGGCGCTGATAGCACCGATGCCGTGAGTTTGTATCCTATATAGGGATGAATGGTGCGCTCACTGGCTGACAATGGTGCAGACCACACCGTGCTGAGGGTTGCGATCCCCTTACCAGTCTAAAAATAAATAAATAAATAAATAAATAAATAAATAAATAAATAAATAAATAAATAAAGAATACTAACTATTTGATTAAAACATGGACAAAAGATCTGAACAGACCTTCCACAGAAAGGATTTACTTATGGATGGCAAATAAATATATGAAAAGATGCTCAGCATCAAATGTCATCAGGGAAATGAACATTATAACAACAATGAGATACCACTACTCGCCTATTAGAATGGTGAAAATCCAGAACACTGACAACACCAAATGCTGACAAATACGTACAGCAACGTAAACTCTCATTCATTGCTGATGGGAGTGCAAAACAGTATAGTCACTTTCGAAGAAAGTTTGGTGGTATTTTTACAAAACTAAACATATTCACCCACAATCCAGCAGTCGTACTCCTCAGTATTTACCAAAATGAGTTGAAAGTTTATGTCCCTGCAAAAACCTGCACATGGATGTTTATAGGAGCTTTATTCATAATTCCTGAGATGTGTAGACAACCAGTATGTCCTACAGTAGGTGAAAGGATAAACTAGTACGTCCAGACAATATAATACCATTCAGCACTAAAAAGACAAAAGCGATGATGCCATTGAAATACGTGTAGGAACTTTAAATGCACATTACTAAGCAAAATAAGCCAAACTGAAAAGGCTGTGTACTATGCGATTCCATCCATATGACATCCTGAAAAAGGCGATACTATAGAGATGGTGAAAAGATTAGTCTTTGGCAGTGATTGGGTGGGGGGTGAGGGGAAAGGATGCACATGTAGAGTGCCTTTAAGAGAGAAGGAAAGGAGAGGAGAGGAAGCTAGACCTGGTAGAAGGTTTTCTGTTAAGAGGGCAGAGAAATTGGACAGTTTCTGGAGAATAATGTAACATACTGAGAGAGTGTTTATTAAAATGGGAGCTGTTGTAGCAAGTATGTATGAAGACTAAATGATCCATTATGGAGGAAAAAGATGATGTGTGTAAGAGAGGGAATTGCTAGGGTAATGCTCTTGAATAGATACAGTGGAAAGAGTATAGAAGGCATAATACAGGGACATGGATAGTTCATCCATTGTGACAGGATGAAAGACATACTGTACAGGCATAGATGCTGGTAGGTTAGAGTATGTTGTGAGAAACCATGTGAAAGTACCCCTTTGATTGCTCGTATTTTCACAATCAGTTAAGAAGCAACAACATTGTCAGAGTGGAGACAATGAAAGAGATGTTCATTTTAGAAGACTGTAGAAAATCTGAAGTATCATTCTCCTGCATATGGATGGATATCCAGTTATCCCAGCACCATTTGCTGAAGAAGCAGTCTCTTCCCCAGTGTATAGGCTTGGTGCCTTTGTCAAAGATCAGATGGCTGTAAGTGTGTGGGTTGATTTCTGGATTCTCTATTCTATTCCATTGATCAGTGTGTCTGTTTTTATGCCAATACCATGTTGTTTTGGTTATTATAGGTCTTTACTATTGTTTAAAGTCAGGTAGTGTTATGCCTCCAGCTTTATTTATTTATTTATTTATTTGCTCCAAATTGCTTTGGCTATGCATGGTCTTTTGTTATTCTATATAAATGTCTGGATAGCTTTTTCCATTTCTGAGAGAAATGTCATTGGAATTTAGATGGGGATTGGATTGAATTTGTATATCACTTTGGGTCGTATGGACATTTTCCCAATGTTGATTCTTCCAATCCAAGAGCATGGGATATCTTTCCATCTTCTTGTATCCTCTCTAATTTCTCTCAGCAGTGGTTTGTAGTTCTCATTATAGAGATTTTTCACATCCTTGGTTAACTCAATTCCTAAGTATTTTATTTTTTTGGTGGCTATTTTAAATGGGCAAGCTTTCTTGAAACTAGACCCATACCTCTCTGCATATACTAAAATCAACTCAAAATGGATTAAAGAATTAAACATACCCCCGGAACCAATAAAACTTCTTAAAGAAAACACAAGAGAAACACTTCAAAAAGTAGGACTGGGCACAGACTTCATGTATACGACCCCAAAAGAACAGGCAACCAAACGAAAAATAAACAAATGGGATTATATCAAACTCAAACGCTTCTGCACAGCAAAAGAAACAACAGAGTTAAAAGACAAACAACAGAGTGGGAGAAAATATTTGCAAAATATACATCTGACAAAGGATTAATAGCCAGAATACACAAGGAACTGAAACAACCTTATAACAAAAAAAACAAGTAACCCAATTAAAAAATGGGCAAAAGAGCTAAGCAGGCATTTCTCTAAGGAAGATATACAAATGGCCAACAAACATATGAAAAAATGCTCAACATCACTCAGCATCCGGGAAATGCAAATCAAAACCACACTGAGATACCATCTCACCCCAGTTAGGATGGCCAAAATCCAAAAGATGCTGAAAGATAAATGCTGGTGTGGTTGCGGAGAAAAAGGAACTCTCTTACATTGTTGGTGGGAATGCATAATGGTGCAACCCCTATGGAAAATGGTTTGGAGGTTCCTCAAACAGTTGCAGATAGATCTACCATATGACCCAGCTATCCTACTGCTGGGAATATATCCAAAGGAATGGAAATCATCAAGTCGAAGGTATACTTGTTTCCCAATGTTCATTGCAGCACTCTTCACAATAGCCAAGAGCTGGAATCAGCCCAAATGTCCATCATCGGATGAGTGGATATGGAAAATGTGGTATATCTACACAATGGAATACTACTCAGCTATAAAAATGAATGAAATACTGCCATTTGCAACAACATGGATGGACCTTGAGAGAATAATATTAAGTGAAACGAGTCAGGCAGAGAAAAAGAAATACCACATGTTCTCACTTATTGGTGGGAGCTAAAAATAAATTAATTAATTCACTCACATACACACAGAAAAAAGAAATCGGGGGGGCTGGGAGAAGAAGATATAACAACTACAATCTTTTGAAGTTGTTACAACAAGCAAATGGAAAGGACATTCTTGGGTGGGAGGGGGGAGAGGTAGGAGGGAGGGAGGTTTCGGTGATGGGCCATAATAACCAACTACATTGTATATTGACAAAATAAAAATTAAAATAAAAAATAAAATAGCACACACACACCCCACTTAAAACCAAGTCTTCCTCACACCCTTAAAAAAATAAATAAGTCATGAGTTGTCACTGCATATAGATTTTTTTTTTAAAGTAATAAGGACTTTCAGTCCTATGTTTGGCAGTCAGGCTTCCTTCATTAGCAATAAATCTCTCCCACATGCTAAGAATCTGCTCAAATTTGTCAAGCCAGCTGAGTAAAAAGGTCATCTTCTGGCCTAATGGCAGATTCTGTAGTGTTTTACCATACAATTCCCTTTATGGTCATAACTGTTCCTTTCAAAATTATAGTGTTAGAGCAGACTCATAAAACTGCTGACCCTGGAATAACCAAGAAAGGGTACATTCTCATTTCAAAACAACTTATACATCAATAGAGTTTAGTTTCCACCTAAAATGGAAAGCAGTGATTCCACTAACAATGCAGTAGCTTTGATAGACTACCCGTTTGACGTTTTAGTGCATAGATGAATTTGTTTGCCCTTATTTGGGTAAGTTATTTCCTTTAGATTATAGATACAGATATGACTCACACATACATTTACAGTTCCTTGAGGGAAGCAATGCTGTTTCCTTTGGTTAGTCCAGGATTCAGCATGTTTTTAAGTGCAAGGAGGAGCTTAATAAGGCATGTGTTTTGAAGTAATGTCCATTAGCATTTCAGTTGAGAAAAAAAGTAAAAAGAAAGAAAAATAAACTATGCATGTTGAATGAGTGCAGCCCTCAACTTGAAAGAGAATTTAAATTATCTCAACACTTGGAAGTTAGCGTTAGCAAGCACATCATGTGTGGAAAAGGAAAGGAGGAACAGTAAAGTTCCACACACGTAAAACTTTTTAAATTAGTCAAGGTTATAGTGAGTTATTTCACAGAAACAACAGTCAACGCTCTCATGTTTAGTGGGGGAAATGGTGGACTTTACATTCTGGAACTTGCGAAAGGAAGTAAAAATTTTGAGAAGCAGGTTAACTAGGCAACAGAATCTCCCGAGGTACCTTATTTGTAGAGAAAAAAGTATCTCATAGATGTTTAGCTACAGGGAGGAGAGACCATCAGACCACATGAAAAACAGAAGAGACTGTGTAGCTTTTGAGTTTTAAGCCCTTTGGCCAAGTGGTACTTTGTTTCTGATAGATTATGGTGTGTAGATGTTGAAAATGTTATCTCTAGAGTTGGACAAACTGGGACCAAACCTGTATCATCAAATATCTAGTTTTTTGAGCAAGTACTTAACATTTGTTTCTTAGTTTGCTTTATCTGTATAAAGAGGATGATGATGATGCTTACCTTATGTGATTTGGTTTGGAATGAAATGGGTTGAATATATGTAAGGCCCTTAGATCAGTATCTGGTGCTGTATAAGAACAAAAATGTCAGTTATTGAAAGTAGTTATAGAAACAGTAATTGAAATGGTGTTCATTTGCTTGGACTGCCATATAACAAAGGACCATAGATTTGGTTGCATAAAACAACAGAAATTTTTTTTCTCACAGTTCTGGAGGCTAGAAGTCCAAGATCAAGGTGTTAGCAGAGTTTGTTTCTTCTTTTTTTATTTTTATTTTTATTTTTTAAATAAAGGAATGAAGTTAATTTCTTACAATTTCGAAGGCTGGGAAGTGCAAAGTCTAGGAAACACATCTAGTGAGGACCTCCTTCTGGGTAGTGACTCCCTAGCAACCAGAGTATCATATGGCGAGAGAATGACATGGGTAAGCCATAACTAACCTTCTCATTCCCTCTCCTTATAAAATCATCAGAACAACACCCATTGTAACCATTGCTTCATTAATGGATCAATCCATTCATGAGGCACAGTCCTCATGATACAATCACCTCTCAAAGGCTCCACCTTTCAAATATCATAATTGGATATCCCACCCTCTTAACACTGTTACAGTGGGGATCACGTTTCCAATACATGAAGAGTTGGTTTATTCTGAGGACCAAGAGGAAGGATTTTTTCCAGTTCTCTCCCTTGACTTGTAGATGGCCGTCTTCTCCCTGTCTTCACATTGTCTTTCCTCTGTACCGGTCTATGTCCAGATTACTTCATGTGACACCAGTCATCCTAGATTAGAGCTCACCCTAATAACCTCATTTTACTTACTTACCTCTGCAAAGACCCTATCTCCAAATACATTCACATTTTTAGGTACTTCAGGTTTAGAATTCAACATATGTATTTTATCAGGGTGGGGTGGGGAGAGGACTCAATTCAGTCTGTAATAGAAGTCTACACAATGGTACACTGTTTCCAGATCTCTGGGGGGTGAACTTCCTTGGCTTTTTCAGCTTCTGGTAGCTCTTTGTGTGCCTTGGTTTGTGGCAGCAGAACTTCAGTCTCTCCCCCTGTCTTTGCATGGCCGTCTTCCCTGTGTCTCTGTGCCTGAAGTCTCTTCCTTTCTCTTATAAGGACAAAAGTCATCGGATTTAAGATCCATCTTAAATTCAGGATGATCTATTTTAAGATCTCGGACATTATGTCTGCCAGAACCCTATTTCCAAATATGGTCATAATCATAGGTACTGGTGATTAGGACTTGAACATATATCTTGTGGTGTGTGGGGGGTTGGGGAACACAATGCAATTACTATATAACTCATGCCTAGTGGTTCAGATGTGTCTTATTCCACATATTACAGCTCCCTGTGGGAAGATATTTTGAGCCTGAATTATTTAAAATATTCCATCTTTTCAATCTCAGTGATAGGTTTAAAATTGGTTGGTAATTTCTACTTTGGCCAATCAAGTCTTTCTTACAAATTTTAGATTTTCTGCTATAGTAATTTCAAAGCTTTTTTTTTTTTCTTTCGTTTTCCCTATCTCTCTACCCTTTATCTAGAATGAATAGTTTTATGTAAACTGTAAAGGGGTGTTTGAGGCCATTACGCTCAACCACAATGTGGAAGCCATTTACGTTCCAAGACAATGAGGACAACATACAAAAAGAAGCACAACTGTGGCAGCTGTAAAGCTGGATGGGAGGAAGGGAGGGAAGAATGGAGGTTGGGAGGGAGAGAAAGAGGTGAGAGAAGAGGAGAGGGGAGGGGAGGGTCAGAGAGGGGAGAGGAAAGGAAAGAGACCTATTAACATAATGTAACTCACCAGATCCTTGTAAGTCTGCAGGCAGGCCAACCTGGAATTTTTGACTGTGTTAGCAAATTAACTTGTTTTTTTGTTTAAGCCAATTTGTGAAAAGCTCTGTTCCTTGCAACTAAGAAAATTCTTTTTTACTGTCTCTGTCGTAATAGCCAGTCTTATTTATTTATTTATTTAGAATATGCATGAGATACAAAGCTAATTATTACCCCTCCTGCCCATGATGTGGGGGCCAGATTCATACTGGGGGCATACCCACTAGCAGAAATTACTGTTGTACTCCTTGCCCCCACCCAATTATTCCCCAACCTCCCTCCCCCTTCCCATCTTCCCCCCACTCCAATTTATAGCCCTAGGAATGTTCCCGCCCTCTATTAGACCTGCCCACTACTGTGTTCTTTCTTTCCTTCCTTCTTTTCTCTCTTAGTTCCCACATATGAGTGAGCACATGTGTCAATCGAGAGAACTCTGACACATATAGAACTTTTGGAAACATTCTCCCAAAAGGACTATTTTGTGGAAAATAATTCTTTAGCCCCATCTGTAGGAGTGCTGTTGTGCTCTTTTTGGTTTAAATGAAATTATCTGTTCTTCACTGAACAGTATTTATCACATTAAACCATTGTATTCTAGACTTTGGTTGCGTATCTTACTTTATTACACTAAGGATTGAGGGCTCCTTGAAGGTAAGATCTGTATGTAATTGATCTTCATAACCTCACACAGTTTCTAGCTCATTGCTTGCTCCAGTAGGAACTCAATAGACATTTGTTAAATTAATTGGGAATGGGTGGGATTTAAGGAAACAAATCTTTTAAAATCTCTTACTATGTGCTAAGTACTTTCTATAAGTTATGTCATTTATTTATTTTTCCTTCTGTTTATTTTCCCACCTCACCTGAATGGATTGTAAATACCCTAAAACCTAGATTAACATCTGTAAGCCTTCGGTAGGTATCTGTGGAATGAATGAATGAGAATATAGTAGTTTAGAATCACTGTGGGGCCGGCCCGGTGGCGCACTGGATAGTGCGCCGCTTGGGAAGCGCGGTGGTGCTCCCGCCCGAGGGTTCGGATTCCACATACAGACCGGTTCCCGCTCACTGGTTGAGCGAGGCGCGGGAGCAGCGCCGACGGTTGCGATCCTGTTGCCGGTCCCCGGTCCGGTACGGGGGCAACACTGAGGGTTGTGATCCAAACCTAGATTAACATCTGTAAGCTCTCGGTAGGTATCTGTGGAATGAATGAATGAGAGTATAGTAGTTTAGAATCACGGTGGATTGGCAGGGCCTGCAATAATAGAAATTATGTTCAAATGTAACAGATTCAGTATTTGAAAGCACTTCACTAGAGTATGAAGTGCATTAAGGATGTCATGATGGGAAGCAAGACATTTTGATACTATAATTTTTTTGATACATTTGCATCAAAATGCCTCTGACAAATATATGTGGCAGTGAAAAAAATATCAAATGGCAAGTATTCATAGGCTTTTCTTCTCTCATGCCTGCAAAGGAAAAGCCAGTGTTCACTTTCTGGACCTTGTACTGATCAGATAATGGAAGTTATCTCACATGAAGAGACATCTCTAACATCTCTATCTCCCAGACAGAATTAGAGGGAGGAAAGAAAGGGGCGATTGGTTTACATAAGAAAGGTGATGCAGTAGTCATGAAAGAAAATAATTTAGCAGGAAGGCAATGGGTTGTAGAAAGGGGGCTGAAGTTTCCAGACACAAAAGAGATTTAAGGAGCATCAGCTGTTCTGCAAAGACGGGTTTTGAGGAGTTGGGTGAGCAAATGGGATTGATTGGGACATATAAAATGTTTTGTGTGATATTCTTCTCCTACTTCACCACCTCTTCAATGTACTCCAGTAGAGAATTGTATAATTTTTCAAGGCTACTGGAGTTGCATTCGTGTTTCTTTTCGATGTGACAAAGCCAAGATAAGCCTTTAAGGTAGCAGTTGAAAAACACAGATTGATCTGAGCAACATGTATCCCTAACCTTCCTAACCTCTATTGCTGCCATTCCTGATGTTTTATTTATTATTAAAAAAATCTGATAAATAAAATAAAATATGTATGCTATTCATTATCAAGGTATATAATAGAATGTTACTGAGAATTTTTTTGTGTAATTTGATGCTGGGGTAAGTAATCATATTATGCCCTAACTCTTTGCCCTTTATCCCCATAAATCCTTCTTTTAAATAATCACTTTCAATGAAATAGCATTGGCAAAATCAGAAAGCTTACCCCCCAAATTTATCCTATATACAAGTAGGCAAAATACGATTATTAGGCCAAATATTTAGTCCATCTATTTCCACTCCCAAATGATGGTTTTAAATAAAAGATGAAAAAGTGAGAGACAGGACATACAAGATATATGTTCACAGGAAGAGAATAAGCAAACACTTAGCTTATTTGGTTTGTCTGCTAGCAGGTGCCCACAGACCATTTCATTCTTCAGCACATATCTTGCCTCACACACCCCTACCTGCTTCTCATTTCACTCTCCACCCTGTGGATGAAGTTTGGTCATAAAGAGGTAGAGTTTATAGATGAAGTGAGGCTAAAGGATGAGGTAAATATATGCTTTCTGGAACTGAAATAGTTGAAGGTTGTTACACTTCTCTCTGGGTAATGGAGACGTAAAAAGGATTACTCAAAGCACCATGAATACGTTGAGAAGCCCAGAGGGTCTGTATCCCAGAGAAAAGTGGGTAAAGCCCCCATTCAAAGTTAGCTTCTGTTTTTTTTATTGTAAAGACGAGGAAGTTTCACAAGAAAATTCAGTTGATTAAATCATTACAAAGGACAGAAAGATATGGGCAGTTTTACAAAAGCTACATATATCTTAAGCAGTGGAAACTAGTAACATCAGTAATTTAGCAATGTGACATTTCAAATTAGTGAAATGCTAAGTTGGTCAAATTGGCTCATTATCTAAAGTGTAACCTCTCCTTAAGCAAAAGTTATATTCTTATGATAAAATCTAAGTACAATTATTTCTAAAGTTTCTCCCGACAGCTTGCCCCTAGCAAATATTTTTTTCACATTTTTTTCCTTCAGCATCTCTTAAAATCTCTTAACATTATTGGTATGGCAACCACCTGTTAATTCTAAAATCATTACAGTATACCATCCCATATCTAAGCAGTTATTAGAGTTGATTAGATGGGCTTTTGCCCTCTGGTTATAGGCCCTCGCCTCCTATTCAAGGGCTTTTGACCCAATATTAATGTACTTAAAAGCCCTATTCTAAAAATTAAATGAGAATCAAGATTTCTATCATGCCACGGAAGGTTCAGTGGCTTCTTTATGTATTTATTTCAAAAAAATCTACATCAAAAAACACTCTGTTAAAATGCTCATGTGGGAATATCTTTGGTATTAGTAAACAACTGTATCAAAGTAGCCTCTCAAAGTGCCATGTTCCCAGCAAAAGAATGGATAAGGTTCAAAATAGATTGGGATTAGATTTTAAAAATACATTTGTGTTCGATTTTGGAGTGTTGAATGAAAAATATGTGCATTTGGCCTTGATTCCATAAAACGTAGGAAACTAGCAAATATTCCTTTCAATCCAAGAGTGATATGAATAAACTGGCATTTTTATTGCTGTGTTTAGTGGAGTATGGTCCGAAGTTAATTTTGAGGGGTATTGCAGATATTACTAGGGAAACAACTGTGTTCCATTGTCAAATAAATTTGAGAAATGTTGTGTTCAGTAAAACAAAGGATACTTTCAAGCTTTCGGGCCTCCAGGGCATGCTCAGAGACTGCTGACATTAGACATAAATGTCCCATAGGGTAGATAGCAGGCAGTGTTTCTTCAGCTTGGGGAACACTGGACTACAGAGTGCAAATGATTTGGACGGTAAACATACTGACAGCAGAGAGAATGGTAAAAGGTTATCCAAATAACCCAGATGACACATAATAATCTGTCTTAAAAACAGTGAAATGATAGACCGAGAAGAAACTTCTCAATGCTGTGATATATATGAAGTGTTCAAAAAATTTAGTATAAAATGGACATCCATGAGATTTTACCTATCCCGTATGCTAGTCTATACATCTACACACCTAATATTTTATTAACCTATATTCCCAACTTGCAATCAAATATTTTCACTTTTAATTACATGTGACATGTGCCAAGCTCATTATAGCTTGCTCTACCTACTCTCCTTCCTGTATAATTTATTGGTCTCATTCCTCAAACTATCAAGTTTTAAATGCATAAGATTCATCCTTTTTTAAATATGGAAATAATATGATACATTTTGTATTGGCTATATTTACCCTGCTGTGTAATAGATCCAAAATTTATTCCACCTGTATATCTGAAATTTTTTAATTTAATTTTTAATAATTTTTAAAAGTAATCTATTATACATACTTGTGAAGAACAAGGTTGGTTTTCAGTAATTGTGTACAATGTTGATGGTTAGATCAGGATAATTAGCTTATTCGTCATTACAATGCTCAATCATTCTTTGTGTCCATTGACCAATTCCTCATTAGCCCCTCTCCTCTCCCTCCCTTCCCCTTTTCTAGTAACCATGTTTCTTTTCTCTTTTTCTAAAAATTCAACGTATTACTATGATTATTGTTTCTCTACCTCTCTTTATTGTTTATTTGTTTATTTATGGATTCAGCTCCCAATAATGAGTGAGAACCTGCAGTATTTCTCTTTCTGTACCTGGGTTTTTTCACTTAGGATAATTTTCTCCAGGCTCGACCATGTTGCTGCAAGTGGTAGAATTTCACTCTTTTTAATGGCTGCATAGTATTGTATTGTGTACATATACCACAATTTCCTAATCCAGTCATCCATCGATGGACATTTAGGTTGGTTCCATCACCTGACTATTGTAAATAGAGCTGCAGTAAACATGGGAGTGCAGGCATCCTTTTGACCTGATGATTTTCAATCCTCTGTATATATCCCCAGTAGTGGGATTGCTAGATCATATGGTAATTCCATCTGGAGTTGTTTGAGGAACCGCCATACTATTCTCCATAATGGCTGTACTAATTTACAGTCCCAACAGCAGTACAGAAGGGTTCCCCTTTCTCCACATCCTCACCATCATTTGCTATTCTCTGTGTTTTTTGTTTTGTTTTGTTTTATGTTTTTATTTATTTATTTTTTTGTATAATAGACCGTCTGATTGGGGTGAGGTGATATCTCAGAGTGGTTTTGATTTGCATTTCCCTGAGGATTAGTGAAGTTGAGTATTTTTTCATATACCTGCTGGCCATTTGTAGGTCTTATTTTGAGAAATGTCTATTCATTTTTCTTGCCCATTTTCAAAGTGGATCATTTATTATTATTATTACTGAGTTGTTTGAGTTCCTTGTATATTCTGGATATTAGTCCCTCATCAGATGCATTGTTTGCAAATATTTTCTCCCATTCTGTAGGCTGTCTTTTCACTCCATTGATTGTTTCTTTGCTGTGCAGAACCTTTTTAGTTTGATATAATCCCATTTGTTTATTTTTCTTTTGTTGTCTGTGCTTTCGGTGTGTTATTCATAAAGACTTTGCCCTGTCCTAAAACCTAGAGTGTTTCCCCTATGTTTTTGTTTATGTTTTTCTTCTATGAGTTTTAAGGTTTCAGTTGTTATATCTAAGTGTTTAATCCATTTTTAGTTGGATTTGGCACATGTTGAGAGGTATGGATCAAGTGTATTCTTGTACGCTTTGGACTGAGAACTCCACCTTCCCCTCCCCTGCACCCAGTCTCTGGTAACCATCATTCTCTTCTCTATTTCTGTAAGCTTGACTTTTTTCTATTACACATAAAAGTGAGATCATGAGATATTTGTCTTTGTGGGCCTGGTTTATTTCAGTTAGCATAATGTGCTCCATGTTCTTGTACATTTTTGCAACTGATAGAAATTCCTCCTTTATTAATGGTGAATAGTATCCTATTGTGTAGAATCTTGGTTGTTGTGAATATTGCTGCAATGAACATGGGGAGTGCAGATATTCCTTCGACATATTGATTTTTATTTTTTTTTCTCCCTTTTGAGACCAGTTGCACTGCGCTCAGCCAGTGAGCACACTGGCCATCCCTATATAGGATCTGAACCCACTGCTGGAGCGCTGCTGCGTTCCCAGCGCCACACTCTCCCGAGTGCGCCACGGGCTCGGCCCTTGATTTTAATTATTTTTGATATGTACCCAGAAGTGATATTACTGGATCATATGGTGGTTTAATTTTTAGGTTTTGAGAAAACTCCACATTGTTCTCCACAATAGCTGCACATTCCCACCAACAATGAACAAGAGTTCTCTTTTCTCTGCATACTCACCAACACTTATTATCTTTCATATTTTTGATAAAAGCCATTCTAACAGGTGTGAGGTAATATCTCATTGTTGTTTTAATTTACATGTCCTTAATGATGAGTGATGCTCGTGTGCCTGGTGGCCTATCATATGCCTTCTTTGGTGAAAGGTCCGTTCAGGTTCTTTGCCTATTTTTAAGATTGGGTTATTTGTTTTCTTTCTATTGAGGTGCTTTAGTTCTTATATATTTTGGATATTTACCCTTTATCAGATGTACGGTTTGCAAATATATTCTTTTATTCTGTGGGTTGTCTCTTCCTTTCTTAATTGTTTTCCTTGCTGTGCAGAAGCTTTTTAGTTTGATGCCATCTTGTTTGTCTAATTTGTTTTTGTTTTTTGTTCTTTCAGGTTTCCATCTAAACTGTTGTTACTTCTTCATGCCGGAATTCATGTCCCTTCAGCCTTTGACTAATGATCACTTGAAACTTCACTTAAAACCTGTTGCTTTCGGCCGAGCCCGTGGCAGCAGCGCTCCCGCCGCGAGTTCGGATCCTATATAGGGATGACCGGTGTACTCACAGCGCTCACTGGCTGAGCGCTGTGCGGCCGGTCTCAAAAAGGACAAAAAAGAAAAAAGAAAAAAGAAAAAAAAAAAAAAAAACCTGTTGCTTTCACCTTCTAGTTATGTTGCTAATCTCTGTTTATATCTCTATGTCCTGTGACTTCTCTTCATATTTTATTTCCAAAATTATTTTTTTTTTAAATACAAGTCTAATGGGGTCACCTCCACCCTTTTCCCTCCAATACAGACAGTAGGTCGCTCCATCTGTTGTACATGTTGTCTCCTCTTCCTGGACTGCCTCTCCTCTCTATCCTCTCTACTGCCTCTCCTCTCTCTACGTGGTGAAAGCTGACTCATGCTTTAACATTGTTCTCTCCCTCTTTGAAATCAGTTATGAAGGTATTAAATACGGCTGTCTCGTCACTATCCGTCATATACTTCAATGTTGCCATTTGTATAAATAAAGAAAAACAATATAGTCCTGTCTGTGCTTCCTCTACTGAAGTTAGCTTTCTCTTCATGAGTAAACATTTTCTCTAATCTGGTGAATTTGCTGGCCTGGAATTTTCCCACGACTTTCTGAAAGTTGACATAAATTATTCCCATTGGTTTCCGTGTTGTCCCATGTTCTTCATAATATAAACATTACTTAATCAAATTTTATTTCACTTTTTGGCCCATTTTATCTTTCTAAACTTAAAACAGCTTCTTTCATTACTAATGTTTGCCACATAATTTGCTAATTTTCAACTCTGAAGCAGCAAATCAATTCCAAGTTCACTTTCCAAGCCCTTTTTTGTTTGTTTGTTTTTCAAGTCTTTAAAAAAAAATGGCACTCTGCCAAAGATTTGGTGCAGTGTCCAATTCTAATGAAAGATTAAATCTTTCAGCCAGCAATCCCAGTGTCCCCTGATTGGTCAGTTCCTATCTGTTCTTGGTGATTTATTTATGTCTTGTTTGTCAATTCGTTCTAAAGTATCCTCTCCATTTATTTATTTATTGATCAATTCTTCTGGCCTATGCACTGTGACAGACAATAATATATTAGAGAGCTAACCTATGCCCAGCATAGTGCTGGGTAATATGGGAAATACAAAACACTTAAGATATGCATCTGCTCTTCAGGAAATTATCTCTAGTTGGTGTAAAAAACAAACAAACAAAAAACAAGCACCAAAGTATGGGGAGCATGTGACCCATGTGACCCAGGTACTATCAACTACAAGTAAAGATACATTAAGCTTCAGATTTCAGTGTCTCCTCAGCCCTTCCTGCATCTCTCTCTACTTCCCTGCCAAGCTTTTCCATTATTCTCTGGAATTTTTAATAGGTGTTTCTCATGTGCTCCAGAAAGAGTCCACTCATATTCTTTGGTGTTAGCATTCTATTGGGCATTTGTTCCTCAAAAATCTTTTGAGAGAGGTACCTCCCCATGGCCACTGCAGTCAATGGTCTCCTTGAGGTTTTTGCCTTTCTTTCTGTCATGGCTGGCACTGCTGATGCCTCTTGTCTCCTCTACACTCCTGCTTGATGTTGCCACTTCATTTGATAGAGAAACAAAATTCTCCCAAACATCGTGTCCTTTGAGCCTTCAAGTGTGACTAACTGCACATGTAGTCTCTGTCCCTTTTCAAAATGATCCCTTATCTTTGACTTTGTACCTCTTTTTTTTTTTTTCTTTTTGTCTTTTTTACTGACCGGTAACGGGATTGCAACCCTCGGTGTCGCGCCTGTTCCGGGGACCGGCAACGGGATCACAACCCTCGGTGTTGCGCCCGCACTGCGCTCAGCCAGTGAGCGGGAACCGGTCTCCACATGGGATCCGAACCCTCAGCGGGAGTGCCGCCCTCTCCAGAGCGCCACCGGGCCGGCCCGACTTTGTACCTCTTTTGTAGAACTTAAGTTACTTGGGGGATAGATTTCATAGTATTTTCTGTTTCTCCACTTTGATTTCCTCTTCCTCTGGTAACTGTGATCACCTTTTTCCTTCTTCCTGCGAACAAATGTAAAAGTTATTGTTCATATAGGCTCATGAAAAGAAATGCTGGGAGGTATCACTGATCCTACATGTCCAATCCTCTTTTGCTACACAATGAACCCACAGTGCATTTCAATTAATCCTCACAAAAATCCTACAAGGTGGACACTATTAATCATGTTTTACAACAGAATGTACTGAAGTTTACAGAAAACTGAGCTCAAGGGCACACAACTAGTAAGATTCCATTATTAGAAAATGCTGGCAGATTATTTCATGAGTAGGAAACCTCAACATTTTGACCGCTTTGATTTGCATTCCTTTTTTGTTATAAAAAACAATGAAAGTAATATTTTGATTACAGAGAAACCAGTAAAGTAAATTTAAGACATAATAGAAGCTTAGGTTAAATTCACTGTGTCTTATTGGTTCCTCCCTCAGAAACATTTTGTTGAACTTTAATGTGCCCTCTAAAATGAACTTGAAATCAATAAAAAATAAGGCCACTCCTCCAATCAGGCATCATCTGCTTCAGAACTTGTCATGTCTCACTTTCTGATTGGCAAATGAGTCACAGCCAAGTACATATTAGACTGCTAGGCTCCATTCCAGTGCAGTCTTTAATTATCTTTGTTATTGTACAGCAAAAAACATTTGCTTGATGAAGTAGGACTGATTTGCTTATTGTATGTCTCTACATTCTCGTTAATCTCTCCAATTCTGCAATTTGAATTGCTTTTCTAGTTATTAGTGTGAATTCATGAGAGCATGCTTTATTATGAGTGCTATCACCTAGCAGTCCCTAACCCTTTGGAATATGCAGAAAACATAACAAATCATCCAGCCCTGCAGTGTTTGCAGGCTGAGGAAGAATGGCTACACTACAGCTAACGGCGGCGGGGGGGGGCGGGGAGTCAGAGGGGAGGACTGCGGACGTTTTAACTGGGGCACTACTGAGTGTATAGGAATCCTTTAACATTCTTAATCTTCTCTGTGGCTTAAATGTAGTTAAAAAAAATACATATTTCCATATGTTTGTGGACTTAATTTCTTCATTTTAGTCCTTTGACCTTCTGGTAGTATATTCTACAATGATGCTACTTCCAGGCTCAATTTTATTATAGGTCTTTAATTGGAGATTCTCTGGAGCCTCTTAACAAAGAGTTGTCCGTTGCATAGCCCACATAACTCTCCAACTTATTATAATTAAATACTTAATAAGAAATATTCTCATTATATCTATTTAGAAGTTTCCAAATAATGAAAAGGTCAAATTCCTGAACTTGGAAATAACTTGTCCTTTCCATACATTGGATCTCCCTAAGCATCTTACAAAGTGCGTGACAAAGGGAGGATCCAGGCAGGGGTCCTGGCTTCCCTTCAGTAATACGCTGAAGGAAAACAGAAACACTAGTTAAGAAAATTCAAAATTTTCTGATCAGTTACTCTTATATGTAGTGTACTGTTTCTGTTGGACGGTAAGACTCTTGCTTTAAGGCTTGAAAAATGTAAGTTTGGTCCAGTATATGGGGATTCACACACAGCTTATAATCGTGAAGCATGTAAACGATATCCAAGTGGCAGATTACTGGCAATTACTTTTTAGGAACGCAACTGAAAAATTTTGTTAAAGAATGCAGTTTCAGAAGCGGAATTATGGAGAAAATGAAATGTTCCTCAGAGGAAAGGGATAATGACCAAAACACCTTTAGTTTTCACACATGGAAACTGCTTTTCTGTTTAATCTTTCTGAAAATTGGAGCCCCATTCTTTACAGGTAAATATCCTGAAGGAAGGGAAACATATACTCTTTAATTTATATACTTTATTCATCTCACTTTGTTAGCTGATCACTTTTAGTCTTTTGTCTTCCTTTAGTGATGACTATTAGACCCTTTCAGGGGCCAAGGGGAAGTGACCAGTTCCCCATTTCTGATCAAGTCTTCATATACTCAGTACTGTACAAAGATACTCTGGGAGGCAAAGCGCATGAATAATGATGTGTTAGGGTTGTAATTATTCCTTAGCTGATAATTCATTACCGATAGTGTGAACCCTATGTGAAATTTACATTTTCTTCCTATAGCTAAATGTTACTATCAATTTAGTATTATAAATTTCTGCTGGATCTAAGTAATCATGCTTCATTCCAATATCAAATTGTCTTTGAGTGATCATAAGTCTTTACCAAGCCAATTTCTATTAATGACTAGTATTTTCAAACTTATATAGAACTATAAATCTTACTCATTAAATGAAAAATCATGATTAGTTCTGACTCATTAAATGAAAATTAATGACTAAATCTAACTCAATTGAAGATAGTGTTTTTCTAAATTTCATATATGCCCTAATCTCCATGAAGCCAGATATATTTATATGCTTGCTTCTCTTTTGGGTTTTAGCCTTTATAATAGTCTGTACTTTCCCAAAGAGTTCTATATTTGTTCCTTGCATTCTTCCGAAATGTTATCTTTTATTTTGTAATTTTTATATCTGAATTTTATTTATTTATTTATTTTAATTTATCAATATACAATATAGTAAAGTACTTGATTTTTGTGTCCCTTTATCAATTCGTCCTTTTCTTTCCTCCATCTTCCCCCTCCCCACTTCAGCATCAGATCTGTTCACATCTTAACAAAATCAAGGAGTTTTTGTGATTGTTGTGTCTTCTTTCTTCCCCCAACCCCGTTTGTTATTTACTTATTTATTTTTATTAGCTCCCAGAAATAAGTGAGGACATGCAGTGTTTCTCTTTCTGTGCCTGGCTTCTTTCACTTAATATAATTTTCTCTAAGTCCGTCCATGTTGCTGCAAATGGTAGTATTTCATTTTTTTTTAATAGCAGAGTATTATTCCATTCTGTAGATATACCACATTTTCCTTCTCCACTCTTCTGATGATGGGCATTAAGGCTGGTTCCAACTCTTGGCTATCATAAATATTGCTGCAATAAACATGGTAGTGCAGGTATCTCTTTGACATGATGAATTCCATTCCTCTAGGTATGTTCCCAGCAGTGGAATAGCTGAGTTATATGGTAGATCTATGTGCAGTTGTTTGGGGAACCTCCATACTATTTTCCATAAGGGCTGCACCATTTTACAGTCCCACCAACAATGTAGGAGGGTTCTTTTTACTCCAAAACCTCACCAGCATTTGTCATTCTCAGTCTAGGATATTAGCCATCCTAACTCGAGTGAGATGATATCTCAGTGTGGTTTTTATTTGAATTTCCCGAATACTGAGTGATCTTGAGCATTTTTTCATATGTCTGTTGGCCATTTGTATATCTTCCTTGAGAAATGCCTATTCAGCTCCTTTGCCCATTTTTAACTGGGTTACTTGTTTTTTTTTTTTACTGTTAAGTTGTTTGAGTTCCTTGTTTATTCTGGTTATTAATATTTAGTCTGATGTATATGTTGCAAATATTTTCTTCCATTCTGTTCGATGACTTTTTGCTCTGCTGATTATTTCTTTTGCTGTGCAGAAGTTTTTAAGTTTGATATAATCCCATTTGTTTATTTATCCTTTGGTTGCCTTTGCTTTTGGGGTCATATTCATAAAGTCTGTACTCAACCCTACTTCTTGATGTGTTTCCCCTATGTTTTCTTTACAGAGTTTTATTGTTTCAGGATGTATATTTAAATCTTTAATCCATTTTGTGTTGATTTTGGTATATGGTGAGAGGTAGGCCTTTGGTTACCTGTGCTTTTCGGGTGATATTCATAAAGTCTGTACCCAACCCTACTTCCTGAAGTGTTTCCCCTATGTTTTCTTTAAGGAGTTTTATTATTTCAGGATGTATATTTAATTCTTTAATCCATTTTGTGTTGATGTTGGTATATGGTGAGAGGTGGGGATCTAGTTTCATTCTCCTATATATGAATGTCCAATTTTCCCAGCACAATTTACTGAAGAGGCAGTCACTTCCCCAGTATGTGGTCTTGGAAACTTTGTCAAAGATCAGATGGCTGTAGGTGCATGGGTTAATTTCTTCATTCTCTATTCTGTTTCATTAGTCGATGTTTCTGTTTTTATGCCAGTATCATGCTGTTTTGGTTACTATTTCTTTGTAGTACAGTTTAAAGTCAGGTAGTGTTCCAGTTTTCTTTTGGGTTCACTGTGAATTCAATGTCTTTCTCAAATTACTTTTCAAATCTCTGTTCCTGGAAAAATCTCCACATTTTTATTTTTATTTTATTTTCAAAACTTTGAATAGATTTTTTATTTGATTGTTTTCAATACTAAAATATGTTCACATTTGGCTAAAAACATTTAAAAATGATTACATGAGACATTCATTGTAAACACAAAGAATAATTTTAGTCATGGGTACCTTTTTCTTCTTTTTTTTTTTTTGCAATTATTAAAAAAATAATTTTCTTTATCCATATCTGTTTCTTTTTCCTGTACCTATTTCCTTATCTGTATGCACACCAATTTTTTTGCGTGTACATTTTTCTGTTTCTTTCTTTGGGATAAAGCTTTAGAAGTTGTACCACCAAGAAAAAGTTTTTCTGGAGGCAAATTTTTATCTTTGCCTATATTTGATAGTTGAAAAATGGTCTGTGGTTGCATATTTCACATACACACACACACACACACACACACACATATGATGGTGTAATTGTTTGTATGTATATACTGATCACTGACATTTCTTCACTTATGGGTTGTCCTTTTATTGACCCTTGTCTATGTGCCTATTGGAGTTTTTATCTTCTTGATTTCTAAGAGATATTAATAAATTTGTGGCATTAACTCCTCTACCCATATTTTTCTCCAACTTAACATCTTAACAAAATCAGGGAGTTGTTGTGATTGTTGTGTCTTCTTTCTTCCCCCCAACCCCGTTTGTTTATTTACTTATTTATTTTTATTAGCTCCCAGGAATAAGTGAGAACATGCATTGTTTCTCTTTCTGTGCCTGGCTTCTTTCACTTAATATAATTTTCTCTAAGCACGTCCATGTTGCTGCAAATGGTAGTACTTCTTTTTTTTTTCTTTTTTTAATAGCTGAGTAGTACTCCATTGTGTAGGTATTCCACATTTTACTTATCCACTCATCCGATGATGGGCATTAAGGCTGGTTCCAACTCTTGGCTATAATAAATAATGCTGCAATAAACATGGTATGAGATATTAACATATTTGTGGCATTAACTCCTCTACCCATATTTTTCTCCAGCTTATTTGTCTTTTTATTAAGCTCGCCATGATTTTCATACACAAGTTTTATTTGTTCAAATCTATTAACTCTTTCTTTATAATTTCTTCCTTTTTTTAAACTAAGAACTTATTTAACAATGTCAAGTTAATATTTACCCATTTTTTTCAGTTATTTTCACTTTCTTCAGTTTACCACTTTAATAAATTTGTTGTTTGTTTCTTACAAAATTGACGTATTCCACATCCACTTTACAACATAGTCCGTGTAGTTAACAACACAACTGTGCACTTCAAAATTTGTTGAAAGTTTGATCTCATGTGTCTTCATCTGTTTTTGCTGCCTGAGACTCGGCAACTTATAAATAGTAGAAAGTTTTTTCTCACAGTTATGGATGCTGGGACGTCCAAGAGCAAGTTGCCACAGGTTCAATGTGTAGAGAAGGTCCTGTCTCTGCTCCCAAAATGGTGCCTTGTTGGTGCATCTTCCAGAGGGGATAAACATTGTGTCCTAAAGTGGCAGAGGCGAAAGGGCAAAAGGGGCCTATTTAGTTGCCATCAGCTGTTTTATAAAGTCTCTAATTCCATCCATGATGGCAGAACCATCATTGCCTGATCACCTCATAAAGACTGCACCTTATATTTCTGTTGCATTGGGTATTTTCAACATGACTTTTGGAGGGGACACAAACGTTCAGACCATAGCATCATGTTAGTGTTCTTATCACACCCAAACCCAAAACCAAAAAACCTAGAACAAAAGAAACAAAGGGAAATAAGGAACATTTGGGAGATGTTGAATACTTTGATTGTATGAAGGTATCATCACGTTGTACACATTAAATACGTGTAGTTCATTGTATAACAATTATACCTCAATAAGCTATTAAAAGCAAAGAAACAAACACACTGATGTATTGTACCTACACTCTTTCACTATGTTCTTATGTTTAGTATGCAGTTAGCTCTGCCTTTTAAAAAGCTTGATTAATTTTAGCCTCCTGCTTATAACGCTTATTTTCCTCTTTTTCTGTCACTAGCAGTTTTACTGCTCTGACTCCAGTAGGTTGTCAGCACAAATTGGAGGTGCCACAGCGTGGTGGCAGAATGACGGCCCATGAAAGATGCCCACACTCTCATATCTGAAAAACGTGGATATGTTACATTTCATGGCCAAAGGAACTTAGAAGATGGAACTTGGCCTTGGACATTGAGTAAGGAGATTATCTTGAATGATGTGGGTTGGCCCAAAGTAATCACATGGGCCCTTAAAAGAGAAAGAGGAAGGTGAAGAGCTGCCCAGAGAGATGGGAAAGAATAGGCAGGAGGTGTTTAAGGCATGAGAGGGATTTGATCTTCCATTGCTCATTTTGATGATGAAGCTATGGGCAGAGAATATGTTTGGTCTCCAGAGTTTGGGACGAGCTCTCAGTCTGACTACCACAAGGATCTGAGTTCTGTCCAGACATGAATGAGCAAGAAAGTGGATTCTCCCTGAGCCAGAAAGAAATGCAGCCCTCACAAACTTTGGCTTTATCCTAGTGAGAACTGTGCTGAACTTCTGACCTACAGAAATGTAAAACAATAATGTTCCCATCAAGATGGCAGAATAAAGAGTCTGCAGCGTCCCTCTGTACTATAAATCACCCAATTTAGAATTATAAAAATGTAATAACAGCCAAGCTGGGGCTGCTGGAGCTCAGGGGAAGAGCAGGAGAGACCTACAGAGTTCATGAAGGTGGGAGAATCTACAATGAGAAAAAGAAAAAATTCCTCTGAGTGTTTTGAGCTGCAGCTGCTTTAAGGCTGGAGCTGCTGAGCGCATGGAGCAGGAGCCAGCAGAAGCCACAGCTGTGCCCTTCAGATGTAGTTACTTGGAGGTGACAGGGGAGAAGAGGGCCTTGGTGGCCCCCAGGAAAGCAAGACCACTTATAGGGTTCCTGTGGACCCACATAGGAGTAAGGAGCCACAACAACTGAAAAAGGGAAGCCATTCAGATGCCAGTGAGTCATCACAAGGGACTGGTGCTTGGCCTGTCCCATGGGAAGTCTTTGGAGCATGGGCAGAGGTGGTTACAGACCTGCCTGGAGAACACTGGGACACAGCAAGGACACTTGATCTGCCCCCAGTCTGTGTAGGACCACTCACAAGAGACCACTCAGGAATATAGAATTGCATGGGGTGCCATTTGATGAAAAGCCTGAGGCCCAGATAAAAGTTTCTACACAACCCAGGTGCAGTAGGTATCTGGAGAGCTGGAAGTACCTATAAGGACAACCATTAAACCCTGAGCTGCACAAAAGCCTTCCCTACGGAAACAGCAGCAAAGCAGCAATTTAGCTCAACCACACAGCTCAAGTACTGGTTCCCACAGAAAGGACCCCTGTTTTAGAAATAAGCAAAGGACAAAAAATTAGTTCTGGCCTAGGTACACCACCAGCACCTTGGGGCCCACCAAAGACATGAGGCATGTAGCTGGGGACCATACCCCGACCCACAACCACTCACACTGCCAGCACCTCAGTGTCTGCCTGGTAACCTGAGGTATTTAGCCAGAGACTAGAACCCCCTTCCAGAAACAGACACCATGCCAGCATCTTCGGGCCTTTCTGGGGACCCAAGGTATGGAGCCAGGGGCCAGACACCCCTCCCACAAACAGGCACACAACTCCAGAGCCTCAGGGCCCCTCTGGGGATCCAAGGCATTTATCCGGGGACCAGACACTCCCCACAACCAGGCACACTGCCAGAGCAAAGGAGCATGCCAAAAACATCACCTCCATGTGAGTGGCCCACCACAGCCCCCACTATAACCATGGCTGCTGTGAAAGTGGCTAGAAGCCACAACCACCACGCAGATGGTCTGCCAGGCACTGGAGTGCATTGACACAAGGAGATTCACCAGCAGAGATAAAGAAAAGAGGACGTCTTTCTCCACAAAACCCATTTCAGAGTGACAGAAGAAGCATTTGCTGTATGATAATATTGGGGGACCTGATCACACCTCTCAACACTGGACACATCATCTAGGCAGCAAATTAACAGAGTAACCATTATTCTTTCAGAAGGAGAGAAGAAATCTAGGGTTATCAGAGGGGGGAGGGGGATTGAGAGGAGGATGGGGAGAGAATAGAAAATGGGCATAAAGAATTATTATGATTTGTAACAATATATATGCTAGTAATATTGGTTTGATCAACATGTCTCAATGTTGAACCCCCAAAATTTGTATAATCAATTTTGATTCAATAAAATTTTTTTAAAAAAGAAATGTAAAATAATAAATTTGTGTTTGTGGAAGCTGCTAAATGTGTGGCAATTTGTTACAGCAGGAATAGAAATTAGTACACAAGGCCTTATGGACTTTGGTATTAGGCATATTTGACTTCAATTCCAAATCAGTCCCTTAATAGCTGAGTTTCTATAGAGCTTTTTTCAGTTCCCACCTTGTGGGACTATTGTGAACCACAATGTAGTTATGACAACGATAGTAATAGCAATAATAATTCTAATAATATTTAACAACATAATAATATTCATGCATATACATATTTTTAAATAATGATTAAAGGCAACACTTATTGAATGTTTACTATATGGAAGATATTTTTCTAAGCTCTTAATATGTTTTTTCTCTTTTTGTCCTTATAATAAAATCTTTACATTGTATATTATAATCCCTTCTTCCCACACCCCCACCCCCGACATAAAGGACTGTTAAGAAAGAAAAAGAAGACACTGCCTTTAAGTACCAGTAATTATTAAATTGCTCTGTGAATTTGAATAGTTCCTGTAACTTCCATGTTCTGGTTGTATAACTGATCTCCTTAACAATGCACACCATTTTTGTCATGAGTCATATGAGGTAGATGGATGTCAAAACTATGAAAATATTAGAGAGATCATTCAAATAGAAGGCTATATATCAGCATAACTGTTTGGGGGGGAGGATTTATTTCGGAAAAGGACAGAAAGATGAAGTGTGGATTTTTCACTTACTTCCAGAGGGCCTATATGTTTTGTTCATTGTGTAGTTGCTTTTATAGCACACTTCCTCTGGTTTTCACAGTGTTTAGCCATGGGACTTGTGGCCAATAAAGCAGAGTGTGTGAGAAGTGAGACAGTGAGAAGCAGTGACCAGCTGCTCAGTATTATGATACCACTGAAATGAATAAATCTATCTTCCTGTGGGAAACAAAATAGTACCTCGCTGTAAAGCAGCAATGTGTGCAGAGAGGAGATACTCAGAGTGCTATGGCTGTGATGACAAGGACAGGGCTGAAAATTGCAAATGAATTCTCAGTTGGATAAGACTCCCGCCCCCCACTAAGTAAATGCTATCCCTGGTCAGGCTTCAGCATCCCACAGGTGGTGCTTGCATTTCACTTACTGAAAGGGCAGCAATCACTCTTCTTCCCCCAGTTTGAACAAAAAAGATGATTGAGAGCACTTGGGGGTCATAAGAGAGGTGGGAGATGGGGGGGTGGAGATCATTTCAATTTGAAATCTGATAAGCCTAGGCCAAGGAAACAACTTTATTCCCCTCCACGTCTCCTCCTCTCCATGCTCAGTATTCTGACTTTTCAATTAGTTTAATTTCTTGGGCATACTATTTCCTGTGCTCATGGTACATGTTTATGGTATGCACTTATTTTCAGTCATGGGTGATGGTAACTCAGCAAAAACTCTAGTTTAGAGATTTCAGCATCTTCCTAACCATTCTCCTGGCTTAACTCCACCAACCTATTGTCCACCCAGAAGCCACCAAGACATTTTTAAGAGCAGGTAGAATTGTGACCTTCCTTGCCTTTGCATTTTTTGATCCGGAACAAGATTGCTCTGGAGCCTACACTATGGTTTGATCAAGGGACCAGTTCAGCTAAAGAAAGCCTTTAGACCTGGTCTATGAGCTGGCAGGCCATCACAGAGTCAGGAAAGCTGCCTTTAAGTACCAGTAATTATTAAATTGCTCTGTGAATTTGAATAGTTCCTGTAACTTCCATGTTCTGGTTGTATAACTGATCTCCTTAACAATGCACACCGTTTTTGTCATGAGTCATATGAGGTAGATGGATGTCAAAACTATGAAAATATTAGAGAGATCATTCAAATACAAGGCTATATATCAGCATAACTGTTTGGGGGGGAGGATTTATTTCGGAAAAGGACAGAAAGATGAAGTGTGGATTTTTCACTTACTTCCAGAGGGCCTATATGTTTTGTTCATTGTGTAGTTGCTTTTATAACACACTTCCTCTGGTTTTCACAGTGTTTAGCCATGGGACTTGTGGCCAATAAAGCAGAGTGTGTGAGAAGTGAGACAGTGAGAAGCAGTGACCAGCTGCTCAGTATTATGATACCACTGAAATGAATAAATCTATCTTCCTGTGGGAAACAAAATAGTACCTCGCTGTAAAGCAGCAATGTGTGCAGAGAGGAGATACTCAGAGTGCTATGGCTGTGATGACAAGGACAGCGCTGAAAATTGCAATGAATTCTCAGTTGGATAAGACTCCTGCCCCCCACTAAGTAAATGCTATCCCTGGTCAGGCTTCAGCATCCCACAGATGGTGCTTGCATTTCACTTACTGAAAGGGCAGCAATCACACTTCTTCCCCCAATTTGAACAAAAAAGATAATGGAGAGCACTTGGGGGTCATAAGAGAGGTGGGAGACGGGGGGGTGGAGATCATTTCCATCTGGAATCTGATAAGCCTAAGCCAAGGAAACAACTGTATTCACCTCCACGTCTCTTCCTCTCCATGCTCAGTATTCTGACTTTTCAATTAGTTTAATTTCTTGGGCATACTATTTCCTGTGCTCATGGTACATGTTTATGGTATTCACTTATTTTCAGTCATGGGTGATGGTAACTCAGCAAAAACTCTAGTTTAGAGATTTCAACATCTTCCTAACCATTCTCCTGGCTTAACTAAACCAACCTATTGTCCATCCAGAAGCCACCAAGACATTTTTAAGAGCAGGTAGAATTGTGACCTTCCTTGCCTTTGCATTAATGAGCAGAATGATGATCCTCTCATGTATGTATGTGTGTGTGTGTGTGTGTGTGTGTGTACATATGTACGTATACATCTGTCTACCTTCGAACGTTGGTGATATTTTCACACGCCTTATGTCATGTATTCCTCACAATACCATCTTGTGGTGAATAGTGCAAATTTTATTATCTCTGTTTCATAGATGACACAACTTGGCTCAGTGTGTTCTGTTTAGCCTGTGTCACCAATCTGTAAGGGAAAGAATAGGCATATCTGTCTCTATGTGTAGAATCTTAATTTATGTGGAGTTTCTTTGAAATTTTGGAGGGTTTTTGAGAAGGCTCGTGCTCAAAAACTAAAATAATGCTGACTGTAAACTCCAGGAGAGCAACTGTTTTTGTAGAGACTTTACAGTCAGTCTGCCTTTGGTTTTAATTTGTTAGCTAAGTCGCTTTAACTGATATGAGTACCATTTCCCCACTGGTCAATGTTTCCTTCATCATTATGCTTTCTACCACTGGGTTTGGCAGAATGTTGGTGCTTAATGATTATCTGTTAAATGAATGAATGCACCTATATTTAGAATTCTTTTCATTGCCTTTCGAGCCTTTCATATTTGCAAATGGCACACAGAGAAGTGACACTCTGTGGTACCTGACATGGAATAGGTACCATCATGTAGCTAGAACATGAAGACAATATTACATGCTTCATAGGCTTCTTTTTTTGTGGGACCTACATGTGATAATGTATAAAAAGCATTTACCTCAGGTCTAGCATTTAGATGCTAGATAAATATTAGTAGTTATCTTCCTGCTTTGAGAGAGAAGTGTTCATTCATGTATCCATTTAGATCAGCAAGAGGTTTGATCATTTTAAAACTTTTTTCTAAATAGTCATTACATATTTATTATTCCAGCCTGCTTGATTTACATGTGCCCCTTTTAGCAGCTTCTAAGCAGTTTCCTGCTTTGGCATACCCCTGGAGTTTATCTCATTCTGCTATATAGGTTGAAAATAAATTTTGAAAATTATTCCAGTATAATTCAACAGTCGTTTAGGCAGGTGGATTTAGCTGTGAGTTCTAGCTAGGCAAAATAACAACAATGTTAAAATATTTTGTAAATCCTTACCGGATTGGAGAGAGGATATTAGAAGTTTAGCTCTTGATTTTAATATATCTGGGCATTAAGCTACCTTTTGTCTTTTGCTTGTTATACTGATCCACACAGAAAGCATCACAGAAACTTTGATTTCATGAAGCCCTCTCTAAATGATTCTTTTAACCATGTGAGTGCTGAAAAGAGCAGTTTTGCCATCCATTATAACTATTTAAGGATTCAGAGAACACTATTGGTTTTGCTTTAAAAAAATATTTTAGGCATGAGTAGTGTTTAGGGAGCTAAGAAAGAAGGTACCTTTTTTTTATTCCTTTTGTTGCCATATTAATTTACTTCATTTTGTTCCTTTTCTTTATTCCTTTTTACATTTAAAAAATAATTTGAAAAATATGTTCTTGGTTATTCCTTATACTGAAATTGCTGCTCCTTAAGTTTTGGGGACTCCTTTCCCTGGTGAAAATATATGTGGGGTTCTGAAGCAGTGCACAATTTACATCAACTGTTTCTGTAGAGTCTTGGCAGTCAGAATGCCTTTAGTTTGGTTCGTGGTTCTCATTTTGTTAGCTAAGTTGCTTTTACTGATACGAGCATCATTTTCCCCATTAGTGAAAAGCAGCAATTTTTATCCACCTAACCAGTTTGTTGTGTAGATAAAACAGCATATGTATATCTCTTTGTATGGAGCCGAAGCTCTATAAATATTAATCCCTTCTCCACTTCTCTCTGTTAAGTATTCTTTAACCATCTATATGCTGCTGACAGTTTTATGTCTGGTGGTAACACCACGTTGCATTTATGGACACTTTTCAGTTTTGCCAAGCACTCCCCTATGCTTTCTTTTCAGCCTCCTAACAAACCTGACAGGTGAGTAGTGCAGTGATTACCATTTCTGTTTGGGAGGTGAAAAACTTACTATATTGTAAATTCCTTAGCTGTAGGGGACTACGTCTTTTGCTCCTTTCTTTTTTCCTCAGTCTGAGCCTAACACAGAACCTGGCATACATTAGGGGCTATATAAATATTTGCTGTACTGAACTTATTGGTGGGGAAAACAGTAACTTATACAAGGTCACACAGAGAGAGGTAATGGCACGACCGAGACAGGGCTCCTCTGACTTTCAGGTTTTTCCATTAGACAAGTGGTGAACATCTTAATTATTTTTTCCAAAGGATCAACTCAGAGAAAATAAATATTGATGTGCACAATATGTCCAATTAAAATATAGCTACCTTTACTGAGTCTCAAGGAAAAATGTTTTCTTTCTACTTAGATTGCTTCTACAGTAGAAAAGTGCCAATGAGAGGTATCAGCACTCCTTTTTTACAACTAAAGTGTTAATATCTGGGCATATTTGAGAAGGAACCACCCACAGGCAGCTCTTCAATCTTTCATCCCCTCCTTTGCAGAGCACTTTAGGGTTCAAAAAGTGCTTTTTCACAGGCATTATCTAATTACATCTTTGAAACAATCCCAGGAAGTGGTTTAATTACCAACCACACTTTATAAAGGGGACACAAAAGTTGCACAGGGAAAATGACTTGCTTATGGTCACACAGCAATCGTGTGATGAACAAGGCTATGTGTGTTGCCTGTCATACCATACATACTGAGCACATGCCCTCTTACCTCTGTTCTAGGTACTGGGGCCCCACATCAACCAAAATAATTGAGCAGTTCCCTCTCAGACTTTGCCAGTCTCTGCTCACGTGCCTTTTTTTTTTTTTTTCCTTTTTTTTCTTCTTCTCTTTTTTTTTTTTTTCCTTTTTCTTCTTCTTCTTCTTTTTTTTTTACTCTAGCTGAATACAATACAGCCTGGGGATGAGCCAGTCCAAAAAGGACAGTTCCCTGTTGCCCTGGAGGCTTTCTGCCCTAAATTCTCTGCCGTGTATGTGTTGGAAGGCTGCGGTGAGAATTACATTGAGAGTTATAAACTGAAATTCAGTGCTCTTCCAGCTACCCTGCATGACCTAGTTGGGTGATTGATTCTACTGTCAGAGTTTTATCCTGATTTAGGGAATGCAAGAGTTTCAGTAGAGTTTTGACTTGGAAAACTAGAAAGTAAATTTGTTATAGTACACAAATATAAGGCTTCAGAAAAAATTCACTAAATATGCAGGTAATGTATTTCCCACATTTATTCCTGCTATTTTTTTCCTATACTCCTCATTCGATCTTGTTTACTTGCAGCTGGAGATTACAGTAAAAAAGTTTATTTAACTTGGTTGCCACTGCGGGCAATTGAACAGAGATTTTTTTTCTTCCCCACCATCTCTCTTCAGAGAGTTCTCCAAGGCTCTTTTGAGAGTGGAGAAAATCTGTGGAAATGTGCAAGGAGGCAGGTGCATATTTGCATAAAGTGCCAAAGCTGGGAAGTAGGAGGGGGTGAGAATGGCACAGGAGGTCTGTGTTTCTGATGATGTAACTGTCTTTATGCATGCAGTCTCACCCTCTGGTCTCCTTCTTTATGTCTCTTTTATGGTTTCTCGTTAGTCCCCATTACATGAAGTAAGAATTAATTTTGAAGTTTTTAATTTTTTTTAATTCTTTTTTTGACTCTACATCTGCTCCCTCCCTCATTGATATTTCACAGTTTATCTGGTAAAAGTGGCATCGTTTTCCAAATTCCTTTGAAGATTGCAGAGTCGTCTACAGTTGTGATATCAATGATATATTTCGCAGGGAGAAAGAATATTTATGGAAAGTTATGTTGGCCTCAGATGACTTGATACTCTTGAAGCAGTCCAGATTTGCTTTATATTTGATTTTCTCCTTTCCAACACAATAAAAGTAATCATTGACTTGCTTTAGACATAGTTGTGTTTGCTAGCTGATTGATGAAGTCCACATTTAGTGGACTTGCTAGGGTTTTCTGTTTGTTCTTTGAGTAATACTGCCTAAACTGAAATTAAACCCTCCATATAGGTGCTGTTGCAGTAGGTAAGTGAATAGATTTATTCTGTGGTAGGGAGGTCACCTTAGACTTGGGTACTATAAATTTTTCTTCTCATATTTTCTTAAATTTGCATTCCTAAAATACGATGTACTTTTTTATCAAAAATGTATAATTGCAAAAATAAGTCAGCAAGGAGTTCATTTAATTGTATATCTTCGCAACATGCAACTTGCAAGTATTTTGTCACTTTTGTGTTATTTACAACTTTCCATATTTCCAACATGCTAATGACAATATAAAAATTTTTCCCAATGCATTTTTATTTAATAAGAATCAAAATCTTAAAAACTTATGCTTAAGTCCAGAATTTCCTAATGAGGCAATTACTATACCTAATAATAACTAATGATAATAATAACTAATAATAACTAATGAGAAAAGGGTGTGTTTTCCTTCCCCTATGTGATAACTCAGCTTGTTTTTAAGGATTAACTTCAGTCCAATATTGTTTACATCTATCTTCAGCAAGTATTTATGCTGCACTTACTGCCTAAGGAACAATGCTCAGCCCATTCAAGTACTAAGATGTGATCCTAAAGTATTGCAATATTGCTTTAACTGATTTCCTTGCATTTCGTCTCTCTTTACATCCAATCAGCTACACTGATATTTCCCTTATGAAACCCTTTCTGATTCCTCAGAATTATCTCAATCTCTCTTCACTGATGGCACAATGAATATTATTGGTTTATGACAGGTATGGTTATCATTAGATACTTCTGGTTTTTGACACTTAGCAGGTACAGATACAGATACAATCTGGTTTTCTTTGTATCCCACTCTTTTGAAGTGCAATTTTAAGTATAACATACATACAAAGAAATGCACAATTCATAAACGTACCTATCAATAAATTTTCACAAAGTGAACATGTTCATGTAGCCATTATCCAGACAAAGAATGAGAACATTAACAGTTCCCAAGTGGTCCTCCTTGAACTCCACCCCAGCCACATCTCCTCTCACCAAAGTTAACACCACAGCAGTCCTCATCATCACTGATGAGGTTTAGTTTTGTGGGTCTGGATACTTTTGCTCAATATTATGTATGTGAGTACATGAATTATGAGTAGCATATTCATTAGTATACTAAGGACTATATCACATTTTATGTATTTACTATAATTTATTTATTCAATATACTGTTGAAAAAAATTTGTTTTTGTTTTGTTTACTATTTCGGGGGCTATTAGAAAGAGTGCTGCTATGGACATTCAAACACACAGCTTTTGGCAAGCACATGCATGCGTTTCTATTCATTTATTTATTTCCTTCTTAGGATATAGACTTGCCAACATGTAATCAAGACTTGATGTATGTATTTTTTTAAATAGAGGAATGTGCTTAGTAAATATTTGCATTTTGAAAGCACTGATCTTTTCACTCTCTCCGTAGTTTTGCCTTTTACAGAATGTTACATAGTTCGAATGATACCCTTTCAGATTGGCTTTCTTCACATACTAATACACATTTAAATTAACTCCATGTCTTCTTATGACTTGATCGCTCATTTATTTTTAGAGCTGAATAATATTCCAATGTCTGGATGTACAACAGTTTATGTGTCCATTCTCCTACTGAAGGACATCTCGGTTGTGTCTAAATTTTGGCAATTTTGTATAAGGATACTATAAACATGTAAACATTCATGTGCAGGGCTTTTGTAGACAGAAGTTTTCAACTATTTTGGTACCAAGGAAAGCAATTGCTGAATTGCATGGTGATGGTATGTTTAGTTTTATAAGAAACTACCAAACTGTCTTTCAAAGTTGGCAATAGCATTTTGCCAACAATAAATGAGACTTGCTATTGCTCCATATCCTCACCAGCATTTGGTACTGTCAGTGTTCTGGATTTTGACCATACTAACAGGTCTGTAGTGGTATCTCATTGTTGTATTATCTTGCATATACCTGATGACATATCATGTGGAGCATCTTTTCATATGCTTATTTGCCATTTGGGGAGGTGTCTGTTGAAGTCTTTTTGCACTTTACATTTAAGTTTACAATCTATTTTGAATGAAATTTTGTGAAGTGTATAAGGTCTGTGTCTAAGTTCTTTTTTATTTTTTTTTGCATGTGGATGTCCCGTTATCCCACCACCATTTCCTGAAAAAACTATCTGTGCTCCATTGCATTGACTTTGTTCATGTCAAAGGTAAGTTGACTAATTTAATTTAGGTGGGCCTATTTCTAGACCCTCCCTTTTGTTTCATTGAATGAGTTGTCTGTTCTTTACCAGTGCCCGACTGTTGTGATTACTGTAGCTTTATAGTAAGTCTTGAGATTGGGTAGTGCCAGTCCTTCGACTTTGTATTTCTCCTTCAGTACCATGTTAGCTATTCTGAGTCTTTCCCTCCTCAAAACAACTTTAGAATCAGATTGTCAGTATCCCCAAAATAACTTGCTGAGATTTTGATTGGAATTGCATTAAGTATATAGATCAAGTTGGGAAGAACTAACATCTTGACATAATTGAGTCTTCTTATCCATGAACACAGAATCTATTCATTTGTTTAATTCTTCACTGATTTCTTTCATCGGCATTTTGTAGTTTTTCTCATACAGTTCTTGTCCATATTTTATAAGATTTATACCTAGGTATTTAATTTGGGGGAGTGCTAATGTAAATGGTATTGTATTTTAATTTTCAAATCTCACTGGTTATTTCAAGTCTCACTGGTTCATTCTTGGTACATAGGGAAGTGGTTGCTTTTTATATATTAACCTTGTATTCTGCAACATTGCTATAACTGCTTTTTTGTTGCAACAATTTTTTAAATTTCTTTTGGGTTTTCTACATAAACAATCGTGTCATCTTTGATAAAAGACACTTTTATTTCTTCCTTCCCAAACTGTCTATCTTTTATTTCTTTTTCTTGTGTATTACATTAGCTAAGACTTCCGGTATAATATTGAAAAGCAGTGATGAGAATGGACATCCTTGCTTTCTTCCTGATCTCAGTGGGAAAGCTTCGCACCATTAAGTATGATGTTAGCTGTAGGTTTTTTGTAAATATTTGTTACCAATTTAAAGAAGTTCCCCTCTATTCCTAGTTTACTTAGAGTTTTTATCATAAATGGGTGTTGGATTTCATTAAATGCTTTTTCTGAATCTGTTGATGAGATCATGTAGCTTGTCTTTCTCAGTCCACTGATTTGATTAATTGCACTGATTGGTTATTGAATGTTGAACTAGCCTTGCATAACTGGGATAAATTCCACTTGTTCATGGTGTATATTTTTACACATTTTTGATTCAAGTTGCTGACATTTTGTTGTTTTAATATCAATTTTTATGCCTATGTGTATGAGAAATATTGGTATTTAGTTTGTCTGGTATTGGTATTAGGGTGATGCTAGCCTCATAGAAAGAGTTAGAAAACTTTCCTTCTGCTTCTATTCTGAAAGAGATTATATATAATTGGCATAATATCACTCTTAAATGTTTGGTAGAATTCACTGATGAATCCATAGGGGCCTGGTGCTTTCTGTTTTGGAAGGTTATTAATTATTGATTCATGTTTTAAAATAGGTATAGGCCTATTATGGTTGTCTGTTTCATCTTGTGTGGGTTTTGCCAGATTTTATCTCTCAAGTAATTGGTCCATTTCATCTATTTTATCAAATTTGTGAGCATAGAGTTCATATTATCCCATTATCATCGTTTTAATGTCCATGAGATCTGTAGAGGTGACAGATCTTTCATTTCTTATAGTCATTTGTCTTCTCTCTTTCTTATGTTCGCATGTTTCAAGGAAAATGTATAAATGTAAAACCACTACTAAAAGATATTGATAATTTTAACCCACAAATAGGAACAAATAAATGTTAAAATATTTTGAATAACAACAAAAAGAAGCTGCTAGAGGATGTGCTACGTAAAAGCAAGAGTGTAAACCAATAAGAAACAAAATTTAAGATGTAGGAAACAGTAGATCCAATACAGGAAGTGGCCTAAAAGGATCCTCAGGAAGAAAGTGAAGGGAGATACCATGGTGACGTGTTTACGCACCACATGTAGAAGATGTCAGGACCAGATGAGATAAGAGGCAGAAATATTGAGGACTGTCATAATCAAGATGCTTAGTGCCATTATATTCTATTTTAAACTGGGGACAGAACCTGTGTATGATTGGCCCAGATTCTTATGTCTACTTGGCTTGTCTTGGCAAATTGATGATGAAATTTTGCTTTCCTCTCCCTCCCATCAAACCAATGCCCTCCTTTCTGGGTTAAATAAGAGCACATATTTTATATTTCCAAAGTATTTTGCTTTGAGATAAACCTGAGATTAGAGGTAGACCAAAGTGTGTTAACATCAGAAAATATCATGTAGCCCACTCTCTCTGGCCATATTCTTGATGGATGTCCTTTACTTCACCCATTCAGTAGCCCTTCCAAATCCTGTCACTGAGGTAAACCCTAACAGTTGCCCAGGTTGCACCTATGATCATATCCACTAACCTTTCAGAATAGACTATGAACTAGAGAGTTTAATGTCAATATTGTCCTTTCTTTTCACAGCTAATTTTTTTCTGGATAATAGCCAAAGTGGCCAAGTTAACCTATAAAAATTGAGCAAAGTGTTTGGCTAATCACCTTTATACCACTTTGTAAAGTGTTGAGGTGATAAATTGGACACTGTTAAACTTAATTATCATTTAGATGTTCAGGTTATATATTGGGGTTGTAAATCATGTGATTGTAGTGACACAATAGGCCAAATGCATCACGTAAGCCAAAAGTACTGATTATGATATAATGGTTAATACATGTAAACTTATTAATATGGTAGATAACGTCTTCCTAGAAGAAGGGTAAATTTTATAGTTGCTCTGAATGAAAGTTGCCAGTATGAGATTTGTACTAACAAGAGATTCCATAAATTTCATGTTATTACATTCATTTTATAAACTTATTTTGAATATAACAGAAAACCTGACATGAGATAGTGTCTTCTGAAAGCTGTGTTTTCCTTTGTTTATAGCAATTGCAGAAATTCTAGGAGTATTCATAAAAATGAATGCAGTAATACATGTGGAGTATACTAACATTTATAAAGCAAATGTATTTCACAGGGCCTAGTCTCCAAAGCCCTGTAGTTTCAGGTTTAGCCTAACTTTTAAAATAACACATAGAAATGTTAACCTTGCAAAAGGGAGGAAATTTTCACCAGGCTAAAGTCTCCATTGAGGATATAGAATTGTAACACAGCAAAGTTGCTGCCTTTCAAGGACATCTGTTAACCTACTGATTAATATGTTAAGAAAGATGCTTTATTTTTATGTAAAAATACTGAATGTACGGAAACACAGTATTTGCTAAGAAGGAGTTTTTGTTGTTGGATTGATTTAACTATTTGCAAATTGCATTATGGAATGTCACTTTGTTATTTCACTTATGTTACCAGCTTCTATTGTTAAATTATATTTAACAATAACTCCACCTATGTTCTTTTTCTGTAACTTTCTGGCCTGGAGAATAAATACTGAGACAGAACCCCAGCTCAGTGTTAATTTCCAAAAGGAGGAATGCCTCTCTCTTGAAGGTTCTGGGAAGTTAATCCCATCAGGGTGTCTCACTGCTCAGAAGAGATGGGCTTTGAGTAATCCTTTTTGCATCTCCATCATCCCATGTGAGGCAAAGCAACACATACAGGTAATATGATAGTAAGAAATTCACTTTATGCACCAAGTTCTTGAATACTCCCTTTTTTTTTTTTTTTGTCTTTTTTGTGACCGGTAAGGGGATCACAACCCTTGGTGTGGTGTCACCTGCACCGCGCTCAGCCAGTGAGCGCACCGGCCAGTCCTATATAGGATCTGAACCCGCGGAGGGAGCATCGCTGCGCTCCCAGCCCCACAGTCTCCCGAGTACGCCAGAGGGCCAGCCCCTTGAATACTTTTTTGAATGTTCGTCAGGCCCAGTTACATCAGCCTCAGTGAATAATCTAAGTACCAGAAGCATCTTTTCATGTCATCAATAGGTTTTAACATCTACCCTGAGTAACAAGTGTATTTGTTACAATCAGAGATGAAATTTTTCTTTAGCTACATATTAACCTGCTATTTCCCAGTGCTTTGTTCTAATATATTGAAATTGGTCTTATATAAAAATCATGCCAATCTATCAAAACCACGCTGAACTAAAATCCAAAAGTATAAGCCATAAAATTTAATAAAATATTTTAGAAGTGATGATATGCTTTTAGTTATCATCTAGGAAGTAAGTGTGACAGAAAGGACATTTGTCATAGAAAATTCGAAGCAGCAGATATTGAAAATATCTTTACTCTGTTTGTGCTTAGTTATGTTCTTTATGGTCAAAGTATATTAGATTAATCATTTTTTTATGTATTTTCTTATACCTATTACTTAAATAATATTTTCACTCTGTCTCTCTCTCTATATATGTATGTATGTATTTAAAGTCACTGTCAAACCTTTTGAATATTTTTTATTTTTTATTTATTTTTTATTGGTTATGAATATTCATGCGATACAAAGGTGATTGTCACCCATTGTGCCCATGATGTGTGGGCCAGATTCATACTGGCTGCATGCCCATTACTACAAATTGCATTTGTACACTGTGTCCCCCACCCAATTAGCCCCAACCTCCCTCCCCTCTGCTCTTCCCCCCCAACTCCACTTCATAGCCCATAGAATATTCTCTCCCTCTGTAAGTCCCATGCACTTCTGTGGTCTTTCTTTCCTTCCTTCTTTCTCTCTTAGCTCCCACATATGAGTGAATATATGCATTATTTATCCCTCTGTGCTTTGCTTATTTCAATGAACATAAGTTTCTCAAGGCTCATCCATGTTGTTGCAAATGGGAGTATTTCAATCTTTTTTATGCAGAGTAGTAGTCATGGTATATATATACCACAGTTTCCTTATCCAATCATCCATCCATGGACATTTAGGTTCACTCCATGTCTTGGCTACTGTAAACAGAGCTGCAGTGAACATGTGATTGCAGGTATCCCTTTGACATTATGATTTCAGTTCCTTTGCTTATATACCCAGAAGTGGGATTGCTGGATCATATATAAGATCTACCTGTAGTTGTTTGAGAAACCTCCATACTGTTTTCCATAGTGGTTGTACTAATTTACAGTCCCACCAAAAGTGTAGGAGTGTTCGCTTCTACCCACACCCTCACCAGCATTTGTTATTCACCATCTTTTTGATTATAGCTAGTCTAACTTGGGGGAGGTGATATCTCAATGTAGTTTTAATTTGCATTTCCCTGTTGACTAGAGATGTTGAGCATTTTTTCATATACCTGTTGTCCATTTGTATGTCTTGGTTCGAAAAATGTCTGTTCAACTCTTGCCCATTTTCTAATTGGGTTATTGGCTTTTTTACAATATAATTGCTTGAGTACCTTGTATATAATGGATATTAATCCCTTCTTGAATACATACTTATCAAAAATTTTCTCCCACTCTGTAGGTTGTCATTTTGCTCTTTTGATTGTTTCCTTTGCTGTGCAGAAGCTTTTTAGTTTGATATAGTCCCATTTGTTTATTTTTTACTTTTTTGGCTTGTGCTTTTGGGCTCCTGTTCATAAAGTCTGTGCCCAGCCCTAGTTGCTGGAGTGTTTCACCTATATTTTCTCTTAGTAATCTTACAGTTTCGGGTCTTATACTTAAGTCACTAATCCATTTTGAGTTGATTATAGTGTGTAGTAAGAGAAACATATGTAGATTCATTCTTCTGCATATGGATATCCAGTTTTCCCAGCACCACTTGTTGAACAGGAGTCTTTTGCCCAATGTAAATTTTTGTTGCCTTTGTTCAATATCAGATGGCTGTAAGCCTGAGAGGTGATTTCTGGGTTCTCAATTTGACTCCAGTGGTCAAAAGGTGTTTTCATACCAGTACCATGCTGTTCTGGTTACAATTGCTTTGTAGTATAATTTGAAATTAGTGGTGTTATGCCTCCAGGTTTATTTTTTTTGCTCAGGGTTGCTTTGGCTATTCGAGGTCATTTGTTTTTCCATAAGAAAGGTAAAATTGTTTTTTCCATTTCTGTGAAGAATGTCATTGATATTTTGATGAGGATTGCATTGAATCTGTAGATCACTTTGGGTAGTATAGACATTTTCACAATGTTAATCCTTCCAATCCAGGAGCATGGAATATCTTTCCATCTTTTCATGTTTTCTTTAATTTCTTTCAGACATGGTTTGTAGTTCTCATTGTAGACGTCTTTCACCTCCTTGGTTAAATTGATCCCTATGTATTTTGTGTATGTGTGTGACTATTGTAAATGGTCTTACTTTCTTTATTTCTTTTTCTGTTAGTTCATTATTTGAGTATATAAATGCAACTTATTTGGGGGCATTTATTTTGTATCCTGCAACATTACTGAAGTTATTAGCCAGCTCTAGGAGTTTTTTGATAGAGTCTTTAGGTTTTTCTATATACAGTATCTTGTCATCTGCAAATAGAGACAGTTTGACTTCATCTTTTCCAATCTGGATTCCCTTTATTTCTTTGTCTTGCATGTTAGCTCTGGCTAGTACCTACAGTAATGTGTTAAATAGTAGTGGAGAGAGTGGGCATCCTTGCCTTGTAGTTGTTCTTAATGGAAGGGCCCTCAGTTTTTCCCCATACAGGATGAAACTGGCATTGGGCTTTTATTGTTTTGAGCTTCTTTCCTTCTATACCGTATTTGTTGAGAGTCTTTGTCATGAAGGGATGTTGAATATTGTCAAATGCTTTTTCAGTGTCTATTGAGATAATCATGTAGGCTTTGTCCTTGAGTTTGTTGATGTGATGTATCACATTTATTGACTTTTGTATGTTGAATCATCCTTGCATCCCTGGGATGAATCCCAGTTGATCATATTGTATATATTTTTTAATGTGTTGCTGTATTCTGATTGCTAATATTTTGATGAGGATTTTTGTATCTATGTTCATCAAGCATATTGGCCTGTAATTTTCTTTTTTCATTGTGCCTTTATCTGGTTTTGGTATAAGAGTTATGTTAGCCTCATAGAATGAGTTTGGGAGAGTAGCTTCTATTTCAATTGTTTGGCATAGTTTGAGGAAAATTGGGACTAACACCTCATTAAAAGTTGATAGAATTCAGCTGTAAAGCTATCTGGATCTAGACTTTTCCTTGATGGAAGATTGCTAATTACTGCTTCAGTCTCATTGCTTGTTACTGGTCTGTTCGGGTTTTCTATCTCTTCTTGGTACAGTGTTGGTAGTTTGTAGGTGTCTAGAAACTTATCCATATCTTCCAGATTTTCTATTTGTTGTCATACAGTTGTTTATAAAAGTCTCTAATGATTCTTTGTATTTCTGTTGTATCAGTTGTTATGTCTCCCTTTTCATTTCTGATTTTTGTTATTCAGGTCTTTTCTCTTCTTTTAATTGTTAACCTAGCTAATGGCTTGTCTATTTTATTTGTCTTCTCAAAAAAAAACAGCTTTTTGTTTTGTCATGTTTTCTATTATTTTCTTAGTCTCTATTTCATTTACTTCTACACTGATCATAATTATTTCTTTCTGCCTACTACCTTTAGGTTTGGATTGTTGTTGTTTTTCACGTCTTTGAAGCATTGTGGTAGGTCATTTATTTGAAGTATTTCCATTCTTTTGGTGTCAGCATTTATAGCAATAAATTTGCCTCTGAGCGTTACTTTTGCAATATCCCACAGGTATTGGTATGATATATCTTTATTTTCACTAGTTTCTAGAAATTTTTTGATTTCCTGCTTAATTTCTTCTTAGACCCATAAGTCATTCAGGAGCCTATTGTTTAGTTTCCAGGTATCTGTATAGTTTCCAGAGTTTCTCTTACTATTAATTTCCCATTTTAGTCCATTGTGGTCTGAGAAGTTACATTGAATGATTTCAAATTTTTAAAATTTGCTGCGACTAGATTTGTGACCTAATATGTGGTCTATCCTGGAGAATGTTTCATGAGCTGATGAGAAGAAAGTATATTCTTTATTTGTTGGGTGAAATTTTCTGTACATATCTGCCAGGTCCAGTTGGTCTAAGGTGTAGATTAAATCCTATGTCTTTTTCTGACTTGTTGCCTGGGAGATCTGTCCCATACTTGGAGAGAGGTGTTCAGATCACCCACTATTAATGTATTTGGACCTACTTCTTTCATATATCTGGGTGCTCCAATATTGGGTGCGTATATATTTATAATGGTTATGTCCTCTAACTGGATAGATCCATTTAACATTATATAGTGACCTTCTTTGTCTCTTTTCATGTTTTTGGTTTAAAGTCAATTTTGCCTGATATAAGAATAGCTACTCCTGCTCGTTTTTGGTTTCCATTTGCTTGGTATATCTTTTTCCATCCCTTCACTTTTAGTATGTGTGTCTGTACAGGTGAGGTGGGTATCTCGAAGACAGCATATACTTGGGTCTAGCTTTTTAATTCAATCAGTCAGTCTGTATCTTTTGAATGTGGAGTTTAGTCCACTCACATTTTGTTTAGTTATTGACTAGTGGTGCTTAATTCCTGCCATTTAATTGCTTCTTGTTTAGATGGTTTAAATATCTTTTGGTCATTATTTCCCCTTTTATTTCTCTTGTTCATTGTTAGTTGGAGATTTAAGGTGGGATGACTTAGCTTCTTTTTCTTTCATTTTTGTTTTAATGATGGTTTTGCTCTTTTTCTGTATTTTTGATAGTGGTCACCATTATTCATATTCCAGATGAATGACACCCTTGAGAAATACTTGCAGGGCTGGTCAGGTGGTGGTGAACTCCCACAACTTTTGTTTGTGTGAGAAATACACTATTTCTCCCGCATTTCTGTAGGAGAGCCTTGCTGGGTAAAGAAATCTTGGCTGGAAAAATTTTTTTTTTTCTTTTAGTATTTTGAATATTTCATTCCACTATCTTCTGGCCTGTAGGGTTTCAGTTGAGAAGTCTGCTGTTAGTCTGCTGTGGGATCCTCTATAGGTGACTTGTTGCTTTTCTCTTGCTGCTTTTAGAATTCTCACTTTGTCTTGGAGCTTTGCAAATTTAACTATAATGTTTCTTGGGGAGGATCATTTTGGATTGAATCTGTTTGGGGTCCTTTGAGCTTCCTGGATCTGAAGATCTGCATCTCTCTCTACCCCTGGGAAGTTTTCTGTTACTATTTCCTCAAATAAATTTTCAGTACCTTTTCCTTTCTCCTCCCCATCTGCAATACCGAAAATTTGGATGTTAGAGTGCTTGAGGTTGTCTGCTATTTCTCTTAGATTTTCCTTGTTATTGTTCCTTTTTTTTTCCTTTTTTTTTGTCTGCCTGAGTTATTTGTAAAAGACCGTCTCTTAAGATCTGAAATTCTTTCTTCTGCTTGCTCTACCCTGCTGTTCAAGCTCTCAGTTGTGTTTTTATTTCATTGAGCGAATCTTTCATTTCTAGAAGTTCTGCTACACTCTTCTTTAATGTATTAATCTCTTTGTAGATTTCGTCCTTCATATTCTGGATATTTTTTCTTGTTACATTGTGTTCTCTAATTGAGTCTTCTTTTATTTCTTCAAGTTTTCTTGAGATCATTGCTCAGAATTCTTTTTCAGACATTTCAAGGATTCCTTGTTCCACGGAGTCTGACATTGGAGCATTACTGTATTCCTTTGGTGGTGTCATTGCTTCTTGTTTATTTGTAGTTCTAGTATTTTTTCATTGATGTTTGGTCATTTGGTAGACAGTTTGCTTATTCTATTAAACTGAGGTTGGATGTGGAGTGGCCCTGGCTGCTAGTGTGGTGGTGAGTTGTCATTGCTTGACAGTAGGTGTGGTGGTAGTTGTGGGTTATGTTAAAGTACCTTGGGTCCTATTCCAGAATCTGTGGTCATAGAATGAGCCCCCAGCTGGCTCACCTTGGTGTGTCAGGCAGTGGGGGCTGGCGCTCCTCTCCATGTCTAAGGAGTGGGGATGGGTCGCTGACACTGCATGGGTCTGCTGGGCTCACCTCTTGACGGCTTGGGCAGCAGTGGGCTGAATATGTTTAAACATGCATCTCATACTTTACAAAATCTAAACTAGATTTAACATAGGTTTCTTTGTTTCTACACTTTTCCATTAAAATAGACCAGTATATGTTTGGGGAATAAACTGTTTTTTAAGAGGGAAACTACAGTCTATATAATTGTAGTAAGATGCAAGAAACTTGTACATAAAAAGCAATTACCTTCTGAGAATTAAACTGGTAAAGTACACATATAGCAAGTGTGATTACAGGCTTGTGGTTGATATTAACATAGAAAATACTTGAGTATTTGCCTAACAAAGGAAATAATTTGGATATAAGGGGAAGATGTTACAGTGAGTAATTGGTAGGCAAGTCCTCCTGGATAGGAGCAAATATCTGTATTTTTAATGAACAGATGTTACAGTGAGTGATTGGTAGCCAAGACCTCCTGGATAGGAGCAGATATCTGTATTTTTAATGAACTTCCCATGCAATAGTCTTGTAAACCGTGGGGATTCATACAGGATTTAACTATGATACTTTTATATTGCTCATTTTTTTGTGTGAAGTTAGTTTTCTTGAACTTTTACAAAAGGACTTAGTTTAGGTGGCTTGTTACACTGCACAGACTTTTTTCTTCTACACACGTATGTGTGTGTGTGCGTGTAGTATTAAACATTATATATACATGGTAACTTGTTTTCTAGGATTTTGTGGCTCTGTCAGTTTTCTCCACTTGATTCTTCCTTTGCTTCTGCTGTTCTGCTCTGATCAAGTTTGATCCCATTAACAGTAGTCACTCCTTAATGTGTATTCCTGTTCTAGAAGGGAGTTCTGGTGGGTCAGTTTGAGAGTTCATCGGGGATAGTCTGCTTCAGCTCCCTGAGTCCGTGTCGCTGTGTACTTCTTGAGTTCACTCACCAGTTTTACAGGAGAGTTTTAGCTGTGGTTCTCAAATGGGCCCACTGCATGTTACAGGGAATAAGTGTTGGCTATTTGGTGTTCTCTTGTTTTCTGGTGTGTGAAATATTCTATTGCTTCTATCAGAATCCAAACAAGTAGTATGTAGTTCTTGCGGCTGTCAGTAGTTTGTCCCCACCTGCTGATATATTGGGATTTGTGGAGATATCTTGTCATTCAGTTTTATCGTAAATATTCTTTGTTTGTTTTTGATTTTGCTCTCCAGTAATTTTGTCCATTTTAATGTGAGAATTCAAGAAGATATAAAACTGTGTCACAATATACTAAATTCATGTGTTAAAACAGCTCTATGTGTGATTCGTATATACTTCTGCTCTACATCATGGTATTTCAGCTCCAGTGTAACGTCAGTTTATGTTTCTCTTGGTTTTAATATGTGAGAAAAAAAATCCGAGTAATTTTTCAGCACAAGTTTGGTGAATCTCATGTCTAACCATGGTCTAATCAGCAATGGGTGGGAACAGGACAAACATTTCGGTTTAGAGATGGAACATTGTAGATCAACAGGGAAGAAGGATATGGCTGCTTGACATGCATTATAATTTTAATCATGGTTTTCTTTGAAATATTTAAACATGAGACTAAAAATGTAGAGGACTTCTTTCTGATGATGTAGTTGCCTCTGCCTGTATTCACTCCATGCTCCATAGTTTGACTGATTCCAACATTTTTTTCCCATGTGAATCTTGATCCTTCCCTCAGTCTAACTTAGAGATTTTCTCATTCATTCACTACATTTTTATTTTTTCTCTTCTTGTCCCCATCTTTGTCTTTCTCCATATCAGCCATTAAATTTCTCAGAATGGGAATTGTATCTTTTCTCCCTGTATGTTTGACATCAAGCACAATATTTTCCATGTAGAAGGAATTAATAATAAAGAATGAATAATTGATGAATGAGTGAATGAATAAGTGAACATAAATTATAAATAATTTTACCACTTAGCATTTGACATTGGCTGTTTGTGATAGGATGAATAAAGACCCCCCCCACCCCCAAGAATATGTATAGCCCAATCCCCAGAACCTCTGAATGTTAACCTTATATGGCAAAAGTATCTCTGGAGATGTGACTAAGTGAAGGATTCTGAAATATGATTATTCTGGATTATTCAGATTGACCCCAAATGTGATTACAATGGTCCTCATAAGATAGAGACAAGAGGGCCATTGAGGAGTAGAAGATGTTACAACACAGGGAAAAGGTTGTAGTGAGGCTTGTAAGGGATTACTAGCCAAGGAATGCGTTCAGACTTCAGAAGTTGGAAAAGGCAAGGAAATAAATTCTCCCCTGAAGCGTGTCGCCTTAATCGATTCATGATGCTATAAAAAAATACGTAAAGCTGGATAATTTCTGAAGAACAGAGATTTATTTTTTACAGTTCTGAAGATCGGGAAATCCAAAAGCAAGGTGTCTGCAGCCATAAATGATTAATACATATTTTGGCACCTAGAAATGAAGTACTGCTGTTAACAAATACCTACAAATGTGGAAGGAGTTTTGAAATTGAAAATGGGCAGCAGGTGAGAGAAATTTATGGAGCATGCTATTAAAAAAAGACAAAATGACCTTAAAATGACTGTTGGTATAAATATAAATGTTAAACGTTCTGCGGGTGAGGTCTCAGAAGGAAGTGAGGCTTATGGAAGAGAAAACCTGAATCATCTTAGAGAATATGTAAATAATAATGTGCAGAATATTTCGATATATTTATATTAAAGGTATTTTGAAAGTTTCAAAGGAAATGAGGATCATGTTACTGAAAACTGGAAGGAAGGAGATTCTTGTTACATAGTGGCAGCAAACGTAGTTAAATTATGCCCTACAGTTGTGTAGAGAGCAAAATTTGTAAAGAATGAACTTGGATATTTAGCTGAAATGATGTTGAAGGAAAATGTTGAAGATGCATCTTGGTTCCTTTTTGCTGCTTATAGAAAAATCCAAGAGTAAAGAGATAAATTGAGAGAACAGCTCTTAAGCAAAAATGAGCCAGGATTTGATTTGGAAAATTCTCAGCATATCCATACTGCAAGAGATGCTAAAATTAGGAGATTCATTGTCAGAAAAGTATGCTTTTGAGATAAAGTTAGGGGTTATGCTGGATAACTTTCTTTTTTAAATTTTATTTTATTTTGCCAATATACAATGTGGTTGAATACTGTAGCCCATTGCCAAAACCTTCCTCCCTCCTTCCTCTCCGCCCTCCCTCACAACAACCTCATCTCCGTTTGCTTGTCATATCAACTTCAAGGTATGGTAATTGTTGTGTCTTCTTCCCTCCCCCCCCCAGTTTATTTGTGTATTTATTTATTTACTTTTATCTCCAAAAGTACATGAGAACATGTGATATTTTTTTTTCTGTGCCTGACTAGATTCACTTAATATAATTCTCTCTAGGTCCATCCATGTTGCTGCAAATGGCACTATTTCATTCTTTTTAATAGCAGAGTAGTATTCCATTGTGTAGATATATCACAGTTACCTTATCCACTCATCTGATAATGGACATTTAGACTGGTTCCAACTCTTACCTATTGTAAATAGTGCTGCAATGAACATTGGTGAACAGGTATACCTTCGACTTGATGATTTCCATTTCACTGGGTATATTCCCAGCAGTGGAATAGCTGGATCATATGGCAGATCTATGTGCAATTGTTTGCGGAACCTCCATACCATTTTCCATGGAGAATGCACAATTTTGCAGTCCTAGCAACAGTGTATGAGAGTTCTTTTTCTCCTCAACCTCACCAGCGTTTATCATTCACAGTCTTTTGGATATTAGCCATCCTAACTGGAGTGAGATGATATTTCAGTGTGGTTTTGATTTGCATTTCCCAAATGCTGAGTGATGTTGAGCATTTTTTCATGTGTCTGTTGCCCATTCTTATATCTTCATTTGAGAAATGCCTATTTAGCTCTTTTGCCAATTTTTTAATTGGGTTACTTGTTTTTTTGTTGTAAAGTTGTTTCAGTTCCTTGTATATTCTGGTTATTAATCCTTTATCAGATGTATATTTTGCAAATATTTTCTCCCACTCTGTTGTTTGTTTTTTAACTCTGTTAATTGTTTCTTTTGCTGTGTAGAAGCTTTTCAATTTGAAATAATCCCATTTATTTATTTTTCCTTTGGTTGCCTTTGCTTTTTGGGTCATATTTGTGAAGTCTGTGTGCATTTCTACTTCCTGAAGTGTTTCTCCTGTTTTCTTAAAGAAGTTTTATTGTTTCAGAGTGTATATTTAATTCTTTAATCCATTTTGATTTGATTTTAGTATATGGTGAGATGTATGGGTCTAGTTTCATTCTCCTGCATATGGATATCCAATTATCCCAGCACCATTTGCTGAAGAGGCAGTCTCTTCCCCAGTGTATAGGCTTGGTGCCTGTCTCAAAGATCAGATGGCTGTAGGTGTGTGTGTTGATTTCTAGATTCTCTATTCTATTCCATTGATCAGTATGTCTGTTTTGATGCCAGTATCATGCTCTTTTGGTTATTATAGCTTTATAGTATAGTTTAAAGTCCGGTAATGTTATGCCTCCAGCTTTATTTTGTATGCTCAGAATTGCTTTGACTGTGTGTGGTTTTTTGTTATTCCATCTAAATGTCTGGATAGTTTTTTCCATTTTTGAGAAAAATGTCCTTGGAATTTTGGTGGGGATTGCATTTAATTTGTGTATCACTTTGGGTAGTATGGATAATTTCACAGTGTTGATTCTTCCAATCCAAGAGCATGGGATATCTTTCCATCTTTTTGTGTCCTCTTTAATTTGTCTCAGGAGTGGTTTGTAGTTCTCAGTATAGAGATTTTTCACATCCTTGATTAACCCTATTTCTTTCTTTTTTTTTTTCCTTTTTGTCTTTTTTACTGACTGGTAATGGGATCGCAAACCTCGGTGTCGCGCCCGTACCAGGGATCGGCAACGGGATCGCAACCCTCGGTGCTGCGCCCGCACCGCATTCAGCCAGTGAGCGGGAACCGGTCTCCACATGGGATCCGAACCCTCAGCGGGAGCGCCGCTGCACTCTCAAGCGGCGCACTCTCCAGTGCGCCACCGGGCCGGCCCGGTATTTCTAAGTATTTTATATTTTTGCTTGCTATTGTAAAAGGGCAAGATTTCTTGATTTTTATTTCTGCATGTTCACTATTGGAGAATAGAAATGCTACTGATTTCTGTGTGTTGATTTTGTATCCTGCAACTTTTTGAAATCATTTATCAACTCCAAGAGTTTATTTTGTAGAGGTTTTAGGCTGTTTGATATATAAGATTGTGTCATCTGCAAACAGGGACAGTTTGACTTCATCTTTTCCAATCTGGATTCCCTTTATTTCCTTCTCTTCTCTGATTGCTCTGGCCAGTACTTGCAGCACTCTGTTGAATATGAGTGGTGATTGAAGCTGTTATCACAAGGCTCCCAACAAAGAAAAGCCCTGGATCAGATGGATTCACAGCAGAATTCTACCAAACATTCAAAGAGGAATTGACACCAATTCTCTACAAACTATTCCAAAAGGTTGAAACGGAGGCCATTCTCCCAAACTCATTCAATGAAGGAAACATCATCTTGATACCAAAACCAGATAAAGATACAACTAAAAAAGAAAACTACAGGCCAATATCCTTGATGAATATAAATGCAAAAATCTTCAATAAAATACTAGCTAACAGAATACAGCAACACATATGAAAAATTATACACCATGATCAAGTGTGATTCATTTTAGTGATGCAAGGTTGGTTTATCATATGCAAATCAATAAATGTGATATACCATATCAATAAATTCCAACACAAGGACCCTATGATCATCTCTGTAGATGCTGTAAAAGCATTTGATAAAATTCAAAACTCATTTATGATAAAGACTGTCCACAAGTTAGGTATAGATGGAAAGTATCTCAACATAATTAAAGCCATATGTGATAAACTCACTGCCAATATCATCCTTAATGGTGAAAAGGTGAAAGCTTATCCTTTAAGGAGAGGAACTAGACATGGATAACTTTTTTTTTTTTTTTTTTAGGATGACTGGTAAGGGGATCTTAACCCTTGACTTGGTGTTGTCAGCACCACGCTCACCCAGTGAGTAAACCAGCCATCCCTATATGGGATCTGAACCCATGGCCTTGGTGTTATCAGCACCACACTCTCCCCAGTGAGCGACGGGGTGGCCCGACATGGATAACTTTTAACAACTGCCTGTAATTGATCAAAAGTTCAAAGTTTTCAGCTACACAGAGGGCTCTTTGAAGACGTTACACATGTGACTCATGAGTCCCCTTAGCCATCTCAGCAAAATAGAATAGAAAGATCTGTGGAAAAGGAGCCTTTTATGTAATGGAGTGAATCTCTGATACATACATAGAAGACTCATAGGTTTTTGAGAATGTTATACCAGCAAAAATACTGTCAGTTTGGACTAAAAGAACAAAGAGAGAATAAAATGAAAAGAGGCTTTCAGACTTCAAAAATTCTACTGAAAATAAACAGGCTAATAAATGACTCTGTGGCAAACATGTGCTACATTTCATGCAAAAGAAAAGATTCAGAGGGAGCCACAGTCCCAGAGAGCAGAGCTGTGAGCTAAGGGCATGGAGTCATGAGCACATAAGGTGGAACCCTAAGCCGGATAAGATCACTCTATTCCTTGAAACTTAGCGGGGTTTGCCCAATTGGATCTTGAAATTGTTTAGAACTTATGTCTCCTTTTTTTCCCTTTTGTTTTCTCCCTTTTTGAAAGAGAATTTCTGTAACTGTAACCTATGCCTGTCACCATTGTAATTTAGGAGCAGATAACTTGTTTTGAGTTTCACAGGCTAATAAATGGAGAAGAATTTTGTCCCAGGATGTATTAAACTTAGTCTGTCCCATAACTAATTTAGACAAATTAAAATAGTGAAATTTGGGATTTTTTTTATTAATAAGATTTAGTTAATTTCTTAGAGTTGAGTTGATGCTAAGATTGTTTGAAACTCTTTGTTTGCTTGGGATGGGTGAATGTATATTGTATTGGGAATAGATGTTAGTATTTGGAGGCCAGAGGGTACATTGTGGAAGGCTGAATATTCCTCCCTAAGATGACTACATCCTAGTCCATGAAACCTGTGAATAAGTTACTTTGTATTTCAAAAGAGACTTTGTAGATGTGATTAAATTGAGGATTTTGAGGTGAGGAGATTATCCTGTATTATCCAGATGGGCCCTAAATGTAATCTTTATGGTCCTTATGATAAGGAGACAGGAGAATAAATGGAGAGTAGGAGATGTGATGACAGAAGAGTTTGGAGTGATGTGAGGGAGGGGCCATGAGTCAAGGAATGCAGGCAGCCTCTAGAATCTGAAAAAGACAAGGAAACAGTTTTCCCCCTGAAGACACCAAAAAGAACACAGCCCAAGTAACACATTGATTTTAGACTGTGGACCTCCAGAACTGTAATAGAATAAATTTGCACTGTTTTATGCCACTGAATTTGTGTTAGTTTCTGAAAGAAGCAATGGATACTAATACACTGTTATGTTTTCTTGTGGTCTCTGATCAATAAAATATTCTTTGAAGTTAAGCAAAAATTAACTTACAATTGTTTCGTGTTCATGTAGAGAGAATATTCTCAGTAAAGATTTGAAGATATTCCTCATTGTATTTTTCTATGAGTTTTCACAGGGTACATAGGGAAAGATTCTAGTCCAATAAGTATTATAGTCACTACCAGATGTTTCTTTTCCTATAAAATGTTTTGCCACAGGCAAGCTTTCATCTTCTTCCTCACTATTATTCTGTATTCTCAGTGTGTTACCTTCAGAAATTGAGGCATCTCCCAACATGCATTAGACCACACAAGGGCACTTAATCATGTAAACAGTAAAATCAGTGTCATTGCTGATCTTTCATCTAATGGCAAATTTCTTAGCGTTATGTACTTAGATCGTGATGATAAAAGAAATTATTTTTATCTTATTATTCCACACCACACATTACAGCTTGAGAATCCCAACATGCATTGGTTGTAAGTATCATCATCATCATCATCATCAATTTGGTTCTTTTTTTCTCTCTTCTTTGCAGATACATTAGCATTATTTGGAATACAATGCTGCTCCAATTTTACTTCTCTTTTTGGAAAGTGTAATGTATTAAAAACCAAAAAAAAAAAAAGGATGATGTATCTAATAATATTTTATCCATGAAATGGACATTAGTTTTTCTTTTTTGCTTTTGTCATGTTATGACCTATGGTGGAGTGAATGGATTACAGTGAAGACATCTTAACTGTGATTCATCAATCATGGGGGAGGTGGGAAACATCTATTCTGCTCTTAATGATTGGTTTGTAAGTGACATGGCCTTTTGTGCCATGAAAAAGAAGCTAGTTTCTAAGACTTGAGAATTACATTTAGCAAAAAGACAGAAAATGCACTTATTGTCAATGAGTAAATTAAGATGACAAAAAAAAATGTGGAGTTGTTTAGGTTTCTTCTCTTTTGGAAAAATGGAGAGTACAGTGGTTTTTTACATAGTCATATAGCCATAGTCCCTTTCCTATAGAATTATTAGACAACAAAAGCAATCTATGGTTTGGAAGATACTGTATTACAAGAGCAACGAACTAGAACTGCTTGCTTTGAGGCACTAATCTCAGATTGTGGTTCAACTTGGAAAGAAAGGTTTAGTTCTCAATCTGATGTACACTTTAAATAACTGGATAATTGACAAGGCAATTAAAACACCAAAATTAACTTTTATTTTAGTATGTTAATCCTCCAAAATTTAAAATGCTGTGATCATCATATGTGACACATTTCATTACATATCAGTACTGCTAATTGCTGTTTATTTAGCAAGCATTTCAGTTCTTCACATTATCTATTTTTCCATGCTATTAGTGGGCCTTCTTATTGACCTCATTTTCTTTTCTTTTCTTTCAAAATTTAATAAAATCAGAGGTTATAACCCAAACACGTATGACCCCAAAGTTAGTATTTTTGCCTGTAGGTTGTAAAACGACACCTAAATTTGGAATTTGGAAGATGAAATTTCACAAATCTCCAAGCCAACAAATCGATCCCCCCAATAACAGCAACTGTCTGTGGATAATAATTCACTGTTTTGTGTTCTGTTAGATTGTAGTCCAGTTGTCAAAGCAGTACTGATGGTCATATACTTAATATTTCATAGAACGGTTACAGAAGGGAGAAATTTAAATAGCTGGGAAGACTGGGATGCAATCAGTGAGAGCTGCTTACCCACCCACATCTCTTCCAACATCTGACCTTATTCTTCCAACCCCTTTTGACTTCAACAAGATTTCTCAATTATTAATTGAAATACTGGGAAGATTATATGTAAATGAGCCATTATTTTCAAAGAAAGAAGTCTGTTTCCCTTAGGATTTCTAATTTATTTCTTTGAATAGATCATGCGGTATTTCTGATGAGAGAAAAAAATGAGATAGAAACCATGGCCATCCTGATGAGCCATCCAACTCTACCAAGCTGACCCATTTATGAGCCTTCTTCGTTTTATTTGAGAAAGCACACACTCATCTCATTGTTTACTCTCTGGAATGTTTCATTATCTGAAAATTGGACTCACCAGTGATACGTGAATTTAATATATTTTAACAATTTTCTTAGTATGTTGTCCATTTAAGCAAATTTAGAGTCAAAATAACCCTTATTCTTTTACAAAAACCTAAAAATAAAGTGAGCAACACTTCCTTCACATTCCCGAAGGAGGGTTTTTTAAAATTTTCTTTTAAAAGTATAGGAGAAATAAATAGTTTTTGTTTGTTTGTTTATCCCTAAGCTTGTTCATACTGGGACACTCAAAATGAGGAACTACATCTTTGCATTTTAATTAACATTTTTTTTCTTGAATTAGAGTAAATATTCCCTCAGGTTCTTTAAGGAAGGGAAAAATGGATGGCAGAGCTGATAATGACTTTGGATTTGGTGTCACACTGATGGTATCTGATCCAGGGTCAGTATTTAATTTGAGCAAATAATCTCATCTCTGTTTCTTTTTCTATACAATTGAGATAATAAAAAGATGCACCTCATTGTGTACTGTGAAAATCAAATGAGATAATCCATACAAAGCACTTAGTACACAGTGTGGCACAAAGCAAGCACTCAGTGTGTTAGATATACTTACTATTCATGATCAAACAATTCATGGTCATGTACTGGCATTCCAAATCTGGTACCAGAATTAAGAATATTCAGAACAAATAATCTGGAATCAACCTACTCCTGGTTTTATTCTATGACAATGTAAGTTTATAAAATAGAAAAAAAGAGAAAGCCTTTGAATTTCTACCTTATAAAAACATATTAAACTCAAGGATTCCTTTGAATAATTAGTTCTTGCAGTGCTTTTAAAATATGATTCAATTTATAAAACTTAAACTTAGAGAAAACTTTTCTGAAATCCAACTATATTGTTGAATCAGTACCCCTCTTTGGAAAACAGATTGATGTTGTTTTTCTACCCGTCATTGGTCGTGGTGGTTCTGTTCTGTTGAAGGTAAACCTTCATGACAAATTAAAGTGATTTGTTTTCATCTCTCAGGCTCCCATTCTGTCATTAGAACACACATAATTCTCGCTTATTCTCCCTTCCCTTCCCCACAAAATATTAAAACGCTGATGGTTTGGAAAAAAAAATTAATACAGCAAGTTTTCTGGACCAAGCCATCCTGTATTTTCTTCTGTGGGAACATTCAAATGAGTGTAAGTATTATACGTACCACGCTGGGAAACCAGTGCCTCTAATTTCTCCTGCACCATTCCTTGTGCCTATAATTTTGGGTTCTTTTAATACAATTATTAAAATAAAAAGTTTTGACCGATTGACTTTTGTTTTCCTAAAGATAGCTATTACATTTCTATGTAAGTTTTTTTTTTTTTTTTTTTGAAAATGTCCATAATATCTGGGAAAACTGTGCAATTCCAGGACATTTATTTTGTGTAGTTTGCAATCTAAAATAACACAGAAACATGTAGAAAATTCTTTTTTGAGCTAAGTTTTTGAAGACACTTAAATTTGATTTGTGAATTACTAATGTTAACATACTTTGATAGAATAAATAAATTGCACTGTTTTGGCTTTTGCTTTCAGTGGGATTTGAAGCTGTGACATTTTCAACTCAGATTTAAGGATTTTCTCATAGCCTACTGGAATATTCCAAATCACACAAAAGTATACATTCTGAGAAATTCTCAGAGCTCATGAGTTTAACCTTGTATATCTAAATTTCACTTCCTCCTATCATTTTCTATATTCTTGATATCTTTACTACGATTGCCACTATTATTTATTGAGAGGGTATATTGTAAGAAATGTTTTAAATGTTTTACCTCATTTACACCTCATAGTAAAATGTTGTTCTAGATGTTATTCTCATTTAAATTATGAGATCAGTAAAACTCTGACAAGTTAAACAACTTGCCCAAGGTTATAAAGCTACTAAATGATGAAACCAAGCTTCAAACTAGAACTCCCTAATTACAGTGCAAGTGAGTGATGATTTTATATGCCAGGAACAGTATTAGTCATTGAGGAGAGAGAAAGCAATACACAATTATTACCCTCTAAGTGTAAAGTATGATGTAGGTGATATAACAGAAATCACAGAGAGTAGAGTGAGACCTAAAGTTTGCCTGGAGGCATTCAAAACATTTTCATAGAGGAGATGGCAATTGGGGTGTGTCTTGAGAAATAAGTGTTACCAAGCAATTAGTGGTTTCAGAAAAATATTCCAAGATATGGAAATAGGCAAAAGAGATTGTTGGTTGTCCCTTCATGGAGTGCTGAGTGATATTCAGTGGGTCTGGGGCATGCACTATTGTTTGGCTTCCTACTGACTAGGCTATTGTCAAAACTATAACGGTAGAAGTTAACTTTTAGAAAACTGAGAGTCATATAAATTATTTATATTCATGGGAATGAAAATTATTTTTTTCAAGTAAAGCTAGAATTGATTTCTATTCAGTGGAAATGATAACCCTAAATGTTACATTTTATTACCCTGTGGGAATTTACGATATTCACAAATCTTAAATATATCTGCAGTCCTTTTCTCTGCTGTCTACATTGTGTGTGTGTATGTTTGTCTGCCCAGTGCCATATATATGTGTGTGTGTGTGTATTTTTATTATTATTATTATTATACATACATGTGAGGTATAACGTTGATTTTCAGTAATTGCATACAACATGTTGTGTTTAGATCAGTATAGTTATCTTATCCATAAATACAATATTCAATCATTCTTTGTGTCCCTTGACTAATTCCTCATTAGCCCCTACCTTCCCTCTTCCCTTCCCGTCCCCTTCTCCACCTCTAGTTTTTTGAAAATTCAGTGTATTACTGTGATTGTTGTTTCTTTCTTTCTTTCTTTCTTTCCCTCTCTCTTTATTGTTCATTTGTTTATTTATGGATTGAGCAAGCAGTTATGAGTATGAACATGGGGTATTTACCTTTCTGTAACTTGGTTGTTTCACTTAGGATAATTTTCTCCAGGCTCGTTCATGTGTTGCAACAATATATATATATATATTTTCTACATATTTTTATGTCAAATGGTATTAACATCTTCTTGGTTCCCTCATTAATTAATGTGTTAAATAAAATCTTTTTTCAGATGTTCATCTCCTATTTGCTCGAGAATCATGTTTTTAACTGTTTTAAAGTTTTATTTTAGCAATGAGGTGTAGAACTTTTAATAAGAGCAACCACCTGGAACATAGAACAGACTAATAAAATTTCCAGGAACCTGTTATTTGTGCATTCAAATAAAATAGAGAAGAATAGTTTGGAGGATGCATAAAACAGGGGAGACAAGCAGGGCCCAACTTTCATAGGACTTTTATGCTATGTGAAGTAAACTGGATTTATCATATAGGTGTGTTATGTTGAGCAAAAGAGACACATAAGTTAAAATCAGAAATCCACTGCGTTTTTTTTTTTTTTTAACTGCCTTTGCAAGCCCATTTTGTTGGTGCCCTTATATCTGCTGGATACAATTTAAGAAAAATTGCAGTACATTTTCTGGACACTCTTAAGATATGATTCTAGTAAAATATTAATTCAGTAATTAATATGTTCAGTCCCAGGTAATAATCTAGATTTTCTGGTGAGTGGGGAAGAAGACACAATTATCACAACAATTCCTTGAACTTGTTAAGACAGGAGAACAGATATGATGTAGTTGGGTGGGGGGAGGGAAGAGGGAGAGAGGAATGGGTAAAGAGACATGAAAATCAACTACAATGTATATTGAGAAGTTAAAATAAAAACAAGCAAACAAACAAATAAACCTTCTACACACCATAGTTTGGCCCTGTTGCAAGGTTGATTGCCAGGCAAAGGGGGGCATGGTGATTATCTTCCTGCTGTCCCTGACCAGAATCTGTGCTTCTGTTTCCTCTTTCCCATGTAGCAGGTGGTACTTAGCTCCTCCTGGATCTTACTTGAGTGGTTTTAACAGCGCTGTCAAAGTTTGGTACTCTCTCAGCTTGCTAAGCGTTTAAACCTACTCTTATCCTACAGGGCACTTTTGAAAGTAATTTGGGGACCCTTGCTGTCACTGGCATTATCTTACCTGCAAGTACTTTCATGTAGTGATGTCTGTCACGCTTCGAATGGCTACCATAATGACTAACCAAATTATGTAACAGTACATAATAAATATTCAATAAATGTTTATTGTTATTTTTTCTAATTTCGAAAGATCTGTAGCATATGATTGCAGCGACAAAAGAGAAATAGATGCTTGTTTGAAAAGTTAAATTTCCTGTTTCAGATACTCTTAACTAATAGTGATTCTAAACATAATTTTTAAAATAACAAAATACAAATATAAATACTGTTTGAAGGATTATAAACATCTATATAAAATTATTTGTTAAATCAAAACTACTGTTTGCCATAGTCATCTCAAGTTATTACACATTTTTGATTTTTTATTGCCAAACTGATTGGAATTAATTTTGTTTGCTCTTTTTTCTGTTCCCAGGCACCAACCTAATTGATATTGTGTTTCTGCTTCACTTGGTTAGTTTTTCTGCTTATGTGTAATTTGGGGATTACAGGGAAACAATTATAAGCAGATTGAGTGTCCATAAGTTTATCAACATGTGGCTTTGCTGTCTGAATTGAATGTGGAATGTAAAAATTGATGAAAACTCACCTTTGAAACCTACAGACAAACAGTTCAGAAAGCCATCTAATGAGATGGCAACAGAAATTCTCCAAATGCAATGTTAGCCATTACAGTCTTCATCAAAATATAAGAAACCAGTTAACACATTTTTCTTTAAAACCTTACCATTATGGGTAGAGAGGCTCCCTCCCAAATCCTGAGCACAAGAAGGAGTAGGTGGCATTCTTCTTGCTTTTCTGCAAGGTGCTTAGTTTTGTTTTACTCCCTCCCTCACTTCTCTTTGAATTTTTTGCTGTACAACCTTCCCCCAGTCTTTGTTTCTGTTTTCACACACCTATCTCCAGAACAGTGACCTAACTGTGAAGTACATGGTATACAGATACAGTTATCTTCTACGTGGTTATTTTTGATGACTTCAAAAATCCACGTCCATGCCTTATCCATTGCTCTGGCCTTTCAGTTACTAAATCTCCTAAATTCCAATGAATGTTTCTGCGTTCCGCTTCAATGACCCGCTAATACCTTTCAGCTCATTATCAAGCAAACAAACAATGTGAAGAATAAAACAAAGTAAAAAACCAAACCCAAACAACAATAATACACACACGCAGACACACACAAAACAAACCAAATAACCCAAATCTTACCACTTCTAAGACCTGAACCCACAATTTTCCTTCTAAGGAATTCAGTTTAGCAATTAGTAGCCCTCTATATTTCTTATTTTACTTTATTTGTAAAATATTGTCCAGTCATAGGTGTTGAGTGATGCTAGAAAAAACTTATTTAAACATATTAAAAGACTCCACTGTGGGTAGGGAGTATATGCAGTATGACCTCATATGGGCTCCTTAAAACAGCTCAGCAAACCCTTTATGCAGCTATAGTCTCCTTTGAGGGTGTTTCACATCTTTTCCAATGATCTCAAGACCCTTAGTTACTTTGTCAACCTGCGACCTTAATAGCAGACATTACATATTGTCACTGAAAATCATAAGATCATCTGGCAGTGGTTCCTCAAACCTCACTCTTCTCCATCTTTTCCTGTTTCTTCAGTCATTTTTTCTCCTGCTGTCTACAAGGGAGTGGTATCATTTCTCTACAGCAAGTGTTCTCAATCTGTATGCTTGCTCTATCACTCCCTACTAACTGCTACGTGATTTAACCATTTTCTAACTACTTTGAATTTTTCTTTCCTTCTACCTTTTTGTTTCCTCATACCTACTATTCCATGTGTCTTTCCTATCCTAAATTAAAGGCAGAAACCAATAACCTTTCTGTAGGTGTTGCTACTCAGTGAAATCATTCTAAGGATCCTATGATGTCTGTGTCTCTCAACAGGAGCAATCCACTGTGTTGTAAAATTCATGCTCATGTTTAATATTACTTCAGAATAAAGCATATGTTAATATTATGGCTCAATATGAGTCAAAGCGATGGACAACGTATCATTTTGTTAACTCCTGACTACATGTTCATACCAAGTTAGGAATGAGGGATGGGGCAGGGCTTTGTGAATCATTGATTTCTTGAATAGATTTCCCCTGATCTTTAAATTAGGAAAATAAATTTCCAAATCTCAATCCTAGTATTTTGGAAAGTTTCGTATTATTTTTATAGTGCTGGTTATGCATGCTCTCGATACCTTCTCCTGACTGTCTTCCTAGCCCCCTGGGACAATTTGATGGGCTGTGCACCTTCAGCCCTTCTTCCTCTTCTTTTTCTTTCTAAACAACCACACTCCACAAGGTTGTGAATCCACGCTGCTTCTTTTCTCTTCCTCTTTCTCTTGGTGATTTCAACGATTCCCACAATTTTTATCTCCCTCAGAGCAAAATGATCATTATATGTATACCTTATACTGCGTTATTTTTTAGGATTTCTGAAATACAGAGGGAATGCAGTTTGGCTGGCTCACCTCAAACTTAACACCTTCAGAACTGCACTTGCCACCATCCTCCCCAATACTGCTGCCCCCCCTGCCATATTTGTCTCAGTTAATGGAAGAGTATAACATTCCCCCAAGGCATGGAGCCTCCCAGTCATCTTGGACTTTTCAACATCCTCTAAGTGTTATTTCCAGAGTCTCACTTAGGAGCTGTGGGTTTTACATGGGAATAACGATGTAGCTCTTCTCAAGAAGAATGGAAATGGTTTTTAGTTTAATTATAATATAGATATTCTAGAATAGGACCGAGAAGGTAATGTCAAAATAACTTCCAAGATTTTATTGTAGGTGTTAAAACATTTCAAGAAAACAATGACAAAAATTGTGTCAGTCTTGGTAGATTGTTCATCAGTGGAAACACAGAAGAGCAATGAGACATAAGAGTTTCCAGCAATCTCCACAGAAGACAGTGCACAGCTCCGAAACCTAAGTATTCAAGACTAGTGTCTGTGAAGTGGGGATGGGCAAATTATGCTGTCAGAATTCAGTGACACCAGTAATCAGTTCCACTGTAATAACTCTATTTGTTCTGATTCCACTTTCATCCAGCCACCTCCTGATTTTATTTTTGGCTTCCTATGTAGTTTTGCCTGCAGATTCAGTTCAGGCAATTCTTCAGTCTAAACAATAATAGTATTTTTCACTATAAATTAAAATATTGGTCTTCTGGGTTTTATATAGTGAGCCTGGTGAATGTTGGTACATTTTCAAGGAGATTGGTCAACTTCTTTTTTTTTTTTTTTGCTTTTTGTGGAAATTTTATGATAATTGCTCTTCTAGATCCATGCTGGCTTATTTTGTTATAACTATCCACAGTAACACTTTAATTGAAAAAATGAAACATCAAGAGCAATTGTTAAATCAGAACATAGGGTATCCAATTACCATTTACTTGGAATACACATGTACTGCATAACAAAAATAGAGAACAGAAAGAAATTCCAAATCTAAATACAGTCATCTGTTTTATGGTAATGAGGATATTTTCTGAGAAATGCATCGTTATGTGATTTTGTCATCGTGTGAACATCGTACAGTGTACTTACACAAATCCTAGATGGTATAGCTTACCACACACCTAGGCTATGTGGTATAGCCTATGGCTCCTAGGCTACAAGCCTGTACAGCACGTTCCTGTATTGAATACTGTAGGCATTTGTAACCCAATGGTAAATATTTGTGTATCTAAACACATCTAAACACAGAAAAGGAATTTTTCAGTTCCTTTATAATCCTGTGGGACCACTGCGATATACATGGTCATCATTGACCAAAACATCATTTTGTAGTGCATGACTGTATATAGTAATCTCCAGCAGAGGCTATATGGCACCTTAAGATAAGATAAAATGGGCCAAGTGAACGGGGCTGCTCATGACAACCATCACATACATTTTCTCCCTTTGGCCCATATTGGAGACTGCAAAGAGCACCCCAGTGCACATTTCACTCTCTCCGTGTTCAGTAGTACAGTGTTATCCCTCATTATTTATCTGCTTATTTTCTGATTTTACTATTTCCCAGATTATTTTTATTCTTCCTTAGAGTTCCTCAGTTCTTTAAGGGAAAAACCTCAGAACAAAAATATTCTAAGTGTGTTTCCAAAAAACAAAAATGTGATGTGTTACATATCGCTTTATTCTTTAGGAATGCACAGAAAGGTGTAACTGGAATTGGGAAGCAAAAAAAATGTCATAAAATAAAATATATAGTGCCAGAGTATTGTAACAGGTTTTTAAAAATGGGAATCAATAGGCTGGTGATGCATGGGTGGAAAAGGAAGTGACTTTGGACAGCTTACTTAAGATTTCTAAGCCTCAGTTTCCACAGTGATAAAGTGTATCTTCATTCCACGGTTCTGTGAGGAGGAAATAATAGAATCCACATACAGCACTGTGCCTGATCCAGAACAACCATTCTATCAGAACTTTATTTTTTCACTTGTTGCTGTTCATCCAATGGATGAGATTCTACCCTGATTCTTCACCTTAATGCATATATCAATCAACTAAGTTTTTTCTTCACTAGGATTGTGGCCCTTTAACAATAATATTACCGTGTTTTTATGAAGGGCAAATTGCTCTGTGTACAAAAAAGAGCTCTGTGTGAAGAGCAATAATCATCTTCATGTAACAATGAGAAGGAGAAACAGGAAAAGAAAAGTAATGTTCTTTAGTGAGTGTTTATGACATATCAAAAAAATTCTAAACATTTAAAATTGATTTTTCATATTTATCTCTCATAATACATGGCATAGTAAAGCACTATATTCCATCCATGCATATATCTTATATATAATGAACCTGGAGCTTGAACGGTAAAGTATCTTGACCAACATCACATGCTAGCAAATGGAAAAGCCCAGAAGTAAATTCAGTCCTTCTACCTCCAGACTCTTACTTTGATGTTCATGGCTGTTCCCAGGGGGCTTAGCATGATGCTTGGAACATAGAGAGCAGCAAATACGTTTTTGCTGAAAGAATGAATCAATGAATGAATAAATACAATGTGATTTATAGGTTACACATGCTTATAGGAATTCCAAGATTGGATACATACTTTCATTTAATGATTTCTTCAATATACCTTTATCAAGCACCTACCATATGTACTGTGCATGGTAATAAACCCTACGAATACAAGGAAGAACAAGGTATGATTATGCATTTAGTAAATTCACAGTCAGCAAACCGAATACATAGTTGTCATATTATAAGTGCTGTAATAGAGGAATACTACAAGTCTTGTGGTAAGATGAAGAAGATATTTCTCTTGGCTGTGTTATGATAGAGTGTTTCATAAATGAAAGATTACTTGAATATTTTCCCTAAGTAGAAGAGGAGAAGAGGGCATCCTAGGCAAAAAGATCAAGAACTCAAACACTTGGAATTGTGGAAGAGTCTAACTATTTTGTGAAACTAATCAACTCCGAGTGGCTGATGTGTGTGTAGGGTAGGAACATGAGAGATTAGGGTTTACCTGATATGACATTAGTTAGCTGCAACCCAGATATGCTGGTGTTATGCATAGAAAGACTGTTTGGAATGGGAGAGTCAATAAATAGAAAAGGGCATAAGGCTTGAATATCCTTGCAGACTACCTAGGGGGTAGAGAGAGATTTCACCACCTCTTACTCCTCTATCTGAAGGCCTTCGACTAGCCCCTGGTCTTGCTTCCTTTACCATACAGTAATACGTCCTACAGCCCAGGGGCTAGGATCCCTCTCCCTGTGGACAGGTTCTATTCAGCCTGTTTGTGCTGCCTCAGCCCATAGACAATGAAGGGACTGTGAACTTATCAGGTTTCCCCCACTAAACAATGATCCAGCCTTGGTGAATGTGCTATACAGTTATGCATCCTCAAATGATCAGTAATTGATGAGGCTGGAAAGGAAGATTGGAGGCAGGATGAAATCATTTAATAAAGGGCTTTCGCACTTATACCAATTCTGTGGACTTACTGTGTCCTACCTTCCCTCCACATTTAATATGTAGAAGACCTAACCCTCAATGTAACTATATCTGGAGATAGTGTAATTAAGGTTATTAAATGAGGTCATAAGAATGGGGCTCTTAACTGATAGGACTGGTCTGTAAAGACAAAAAGAGCTCTCTCTCCCTCTCCCCCCCCTTTCTCTCTTTCTCTCACCACCTTGTGCAAATGCAGAGCAAAGGTAGCCATCTACAAGCCAGAAAGAGAGTCTTCACCGTAAACTGGCCATGCTCGCCCCCTGATCTCAGACTTCCAGCATCCAGAACTGAGAAAATGCTTCTATTTTTTAAGCCACCTAGTCTATGATGTTTTGTTATGGCAACCCGAGCAGACTAAGCATTGAGGATTAGAAATGTAGTTTGGAGGCAATGGAGAGACAGTGGTGGGGGGTAGAAATAAATGTTATCTAGAACTGTGAGGCAGCAGGGAATATGAAGTGAACAAGGCTTTCTAATTCACCATTCAGCCTTGTCTGGTAACCTGTATTTTACCTTCAGTTGTTACTAAGCTTCCAACAGAAGAATGTATTTTTCAAAAAATAAATGACAAAAATCAACACTTTTCACTAAAGGACTGAGTGTATTATGTCTTCTACAACCATATCCAAAGTAAAAGAGATATAAAGATTAAAATCAATGGTAGGGCCAGCCCGGTGGTGCACTGGAGAGTGTGCCACTTGGGAGTGCGGCGGTGCTCCCGCCGAGGGTTCGGATCCCATGTGGAGACCGGTTCCCACTCACTGGCTGAGTGAGGTGCGGGCGCAACACCGAGGGTTGCGATCCCGTTGCCGGTCCCCGGTACGGGCGCGACACTGAGGGTTTGCAATCCCATTACTGGTCAGTAAAAAAGAGACAAAAAGGGGAAAAAAAAATCAATGGTAAGCAAAAAAGAAAAATTGACCCTCATACTTCATTCATTACCTGCATTACCTGTATTATTTAATACCTGCAGACTATTGTTAGGAAGATAAATTTCAAATTCTTGAAAATACTTAAAATAATATTAACGCAAAAATAAACAACTTTACTCATACATCCCTACCCCCTAAACTTGTTTTGAAAACCTGAATGGTAGACGTGGGTAGTGACAGAAAAGACCCGTCCTTTTATTTAGTTCAAGAGGAGCATTGTTTCTGTTCAGGCTTATCGGTTCACTTTTGCCGAAAATCTCATCTTCTAAGAAACACCATTCAAGCAGTTGCCCCCTTTTATCTGTCTTTATACTCACTTTATACTCACCCAGTAACTTTTTCT
>NW_007731658.1:96460-103604 GCF_000696425.1 Galeopterus variegatus
ACCTAGAAAATAGTTTTTGTTGCAGGGTTTTGTGTTTGGTCTTCTCTGCTCACTCTACACACTATTAACTGGGTGGACATGTCTACCTTCATGACTTCAACTTCAAACCTGGGAAGTTTTACATGTAAATGTTCACATGAGTGCTGTCTTCTGAGCTTGAACCATATATACCCAACAGTCTGCTAGATATGGAATTTAACTATCATCTGAAAAATCTTGAAAAGATTACTGAAAGGGAAAAACCCTGGCCTGAGTGCAAAAGAAACACACCAGGAGACAGGGACTCAACCTAAGTGGATTAGGCAGGCAAAAGGAACAAGTGGGCTGCACTCTCGGAAGTGGGAGCAGCAGCAGCGAGTCGGGCTGGGCCTTTTCTGTCCAGTTAGGCTGAGCTGGACTGTTCCTATTGGCTGAGAAGTAAGGGGAGGGAAGTGAGCGGGTTTGAGCTCAGCTGGGGTTTTTCTATAGGTGGAGAAATTCACGAGCGTGGGAAGGGGATGTGGCGGTGAAGAAGGGGGGAGGGTTGTGATTCTCAGAAAACGTGCTGTTCTAGGGACAAGAAACTCTCGGCAGCCATTTTGGGTGTTCCTCCCGTCCACCTGCTGCCGTCTTAGACATCGGCTAAAACACAATTGCCTAACAATTACTAGGTTTCTTTAAATTTCCTTACTTGTGGCGTGGGGTAATAATGATAATAATGATCTCACAGAGACTTTTATGCAAGGAGAAATGAGATTAAAAAATGAAAAAACCGGACCCCTCCCCAAACCTCTGTTGCTTTAAGTCAGTGTCTTGATGACTGGTGGCATCATCCATGTAGTTTTTCAATCAATGGCTTGAGAATTATTCTGAAATTCTTACTCTCCATTTCCTTCCCCTTCTTACTGGTCACAGTCTAGTTGCCCTTTCTGTGATTTATCTGTCCGCATTCTCTTTGCTATTGCCTTAATTCAATCACTTGTCATTTTTCCCCTTGGGGACTGGAGTGCATTTTAGTCACTTCTAAACTAGCCTTTAGTCTTAAATTAATTAACTCTATTCTCCACACCACTTCCAGATTCAACTTGAATAAACCTATTCTCTGCATCCCTTTCATCCTGTTCTCTTTTAAATATATAATTGTATTTATTTTTCTGTTTGAATCTATCTTTGACTCATTCTAGTTTTTTTTTTTATTTTTAATTGAAATATAATTGATTGTACATAATCGTGGGGTACTGCATTGAACATCAATATCTGTGTGCAATATGTGATGCTCCAATCAGGATAATTAGTATATTCAACATTACACAATGCAATCATTTTTTTTGTGGCCCTTTACCAATTTCTTGCTAAGCTCCCCTCCCCCTTTCCCACTTCTGGTAACTTCATTTCTGTTCTCCTGTTTTGAAAGTTCAGTGTATTCTTGTGATTGTTGTGTCTTTCTTTTTTAAATTATACTTTTTTGTTTTATTTTATTTTATTTTATTTTTTATTTTATTTTTTAAGTTCCTGCTTATGAATGAGGTCATGAGGTATTTCTGTTCCTGTGCCTGGCTTATTTCATTAAATATAATTTTCTCCAAGTTCATCCGTGTTGCTGTGAATGGCAGAATTTCATTCTTTTTTATGGCAAAGTTGTATTCCATTGAGTACATATATACCACATTTTCTTTATCCAGTTGTCTGTCAATGGCCATTCAGGTTGGTTCCAACTCGGCTATTGTAAACAGAGCTAAGGTAAACATGGGAGTGCATGTATCCCTTCAACATGATGACTTCCATTCCTTTGGGAATATGCCCAGTAGTGGGATTGCTGGATCATATGGCAGTTCTATCTGTAGTTGTTTGAAGAATCTCAATACTGTTTTCCATAACAGATGCACTAATTTACAATCCTACCGACAGTGCAGAAGGGTTCCCCGTTCTCATCCTCAGCAGCATGTGTTATTCTCTCTCTTTTGATAGTAGCCAGTCTAACTGGGGTGAGATGATATCTCAATGTGCTTTTGAGTGATGTTGAACATTTTTCATGTATCTGTTGGCCATCTGTATATCTTTGAGAAATGCCTATTCAGCTCCTTTGCCCATTTTTTAATCAGGCTACATTTTTTTTTTTCATAAGGTTTTTGAGTTCCATGTATATTCAGGATATTAATCCCTTGTCAAATGTATGGTTTGCAAATATTTTCTCCCATTCTTCAGGTTTTCTTTTCACTTTGTTATTTTTGGATATGGTCCATATTTGGTAAGTTAAACAAGACCCTCCAGAACCTAAACCTAGCCTATATTTGTCAAAAAATATCAATTCTTTATCTTTCTTCATGTAATTCTCCCTCTTTCCGGAATGTCCATCAACTTTTCTTTGCCTGACTAAGTACTGTTTTTCCCTCAATATCTCTTAGAAGGTCCCCAATCTGAGCTCGGACCATCACTTACGTTTCCCCTTTGCACCCTGTTTTCACATCTATTAGAGCACTAATCACTCTATGCTGTCCTTGAGAAGAACATTAATGATGAACCAACATGACAAAAATGCAGAATTCAAGTGATCAGACTGTATTTCAGACTCAGTGATGGAAACAATCTTTATAGTTGGGAAAAGCTGGCTATATTGGGGAGTTGTGGTGGCTGGGTCTAAGTGTGGTTATATTGCTGGGTCAGTCTATCAATTTGGAAGAATCTGAGATAGATCCCTATTCCCTTAAAGTTGATAATATCCTTTGCTAATAGTCAGGACATCATTACACCAGACAGAAACTATTAAAAGAGATTTTAATTTTTTTTATATTATTTTATTTTATTTTCTTAAAAATATTCATGAGACACAAAGCTAATTGTCACCACTCGTGCCCATGATGTGAGGGCCAGATTCATACTGGCAGCTTACCCATTACCAGAAAATACATTTGTAACCCATGTCCCCACCCAATTATCCTCCAATCTCCCTCCCCTTCCCCCTCTCCCCCACACTCCCTTTGTAGACCTAGGAATGTTCTCTCCCTCTGTAAGCCCACCACACTACTGTGGTCTTTCTTTCCTTCCTGCTTCTCTCTTAGCTCCCATATATCATCGAGCACATAAAGAATGCAATACTCCCATTTTCAACAACATGGATGAACCTGGAGAAACTTATGTTGAGTGTAATAAGCAAAGCACTGAGAGATAAATACTGCAAGAGATTTTTATTTTTATATAATTCTTTTCTTTTGCAGGGGGAGGGGAGCGGTGGGGGGACAGAATTGCAAAAAAAAATTTTTCTTTTCACAAGGGGAAAAAAATGTTAAAGTGACCTTCATATTATTTATAATATGGCATCTGGAAAAAAAATCTTTAATTTTTTAATTTAAAATAGGCTTTGGAAATATATAATGATCCTTTTACAAATTTTTAAATAATTCATGGTGGGAGCATTCAGAATTGCTTGACAGAAATATTAACTTGTCCCCATTTTTTTGGAATTTTCTTTCAAATAGATGATATAAAGCACATAACATATATTGGCTTATTGTAAAAAATAGATTTTGCTTTTAAAAATATATATTTGGAAAACAATTGGTATATTTTTGTCAGTCTCTAAAGTCTTAAATTTAAAAAACAAATCACTGCAGACATTTGTGTGATGGTTCCTTCATATAATTCACATTGAGGATATGGAGACTGGATTTCTCTTCTTTTTCATCGAATGTTATCTCTCTATAGGAGAAGAGAAATGATAATGAAGGGCCTTATGACCACTGATAATGCTACTGCCTTTGTTTATTTTCCTGTAAGTATACAAGTACAACATTATTCCTTGGATGGTATGAATGTCTATGGTTGGCCTCCTCCCTAAAGCTCCTATCTGGAAATAATGGTATGAATGTCTATGGTTGGCCTCCTCCCTAAAGCTCCTATCTGGAAATAAGTAAAAATACGTAGGATCTGCAAGCCAAGAACACACTGAGAAGGGGACATTGTTTCTGTGCCAGTACAGCAAGAATTTCAAGAACTGTATCATGAAAAGCAGACCCTGTGACTGGTTAACTAAGTAGAAGAGTATAAGCTGACGCTTTGCACTGATATGGCTCTGAATGTCGAAGTCGGGGAGCACACCATTCCATGAGCTTCTGACCCAGCAAACTTCTCTCTCCACGTAGACTTCCAAGAGCTCTGTACTTCCAGAGTTCCAGACATGTTCCAGAGGAATAAAAGAGGCAGCGGAAAGCTGTGTCTATCCTTTGCTTTTTTGTCAAGCTTAGATTTGTTGTAAAACACATTAGTAGCTCTGGGAGTAAACTGTAGTAAGTGCAACCATGAACTGAGCCCATCCTTTGAACTGGGCAGAGTTTGTGATCTATCAACCAAGAATAACCAAATCGGCAGTATTTGTAGTACTACATTTAAAAGTTAAATGCTGATGTGTGATCCTAGCTCTAACACCTATCGTTTTCAGACCTTTTTCCCCTTTGTACTGCCTAACCCCAGAGAAAATGAGATCCTGGGAACTTTTCCCCTTTATACTACCCAACCCCAGAGAAAACGAGATCCTGGGGCTTTCTCACATAAATTTCTTATTCATACTCATACCTATGTGGAAAAATAAAACATTAGTTTTGAACAACATTTTTACTAAGAGAAAAATGTATTAAAATCACTTTTTTGAGACAGAAATCTTCAAGCAGAGGTATTACAAAACCAAAAGAAAAAAGAATGTTCAGGCATACATAATTAGGTTTCTTTGGAAACCAAAAATAGAATTAGTAATTTCAGTTTAGAACTATGGCCAAGTGTCATTTACTTAATGATTTTAGAGAATATTTTTAAAAGATACACACCCCAATGCTGGTTTCCTGAAAAAGAACAAAAAAGAACAATTGTATAATTTGAAGATTAAGACTGCATCAATGACATTTACAAGTATTTTGCTATTTGTTCAAGTGTTTTCAATTGGATAGTAGTAATCATCTCAGTGTCAGTCTTGGTAAATGCTCATTATTAAGTCTCTTAATGTTTTTGGTGTGACCACATATATCTCTGGTACTTTCTCAGGGGGAAATTAATATAATAAATTTTTGTACATTGTCCACTCTTTGTGTGTTTATGTGTGGGTGTGTATGCATGTGACTAAGCTGTGGGAATTTTTGTGTCTGTGTCTGTGTGTGTGTGTGTGTGTGTGTGTGTGTGTGTGTGTGTGTGTATATATATATATATTTTTTTTTTTTTTTGCAATCCATCTCTAATACAATTAACTTGTCTGTGGGATGTTAAGCAGCTCAGCTCTGTGTAGCAGTTGTTAGGCTTGCTGCATATTCAGGAGACAGAAGTAATACTCTGTCTAAGCATTGTTTTGGCTCTGAAACAATTTACGACAAAAAACCTGATCATTCCACTTCTTTTTATTGAATAAATACAGGATGGTTTTAGACTCCTATGAGAAGGAAAAGATTGGGCTTGTGATTCACATTATTTCTAAATTAAATATTATATCAGCTTTGTTTCTGCTCAGGCATAAATCTTAACCTCATAATCAAAGTGCCGCTGTCATACATAGCTGGGAGACATATATTTTTTTATCTTTGTCTGTCATACCAAATGTCCATTCAAGCATAGCACCGTTGAGAGAATAGGGTGAGAAGCTAGATGTGGAAGACCTGGGAGAAGCCAAGCAGGGACTGGGTGTTGGCCAGGATATTGAAAATTTTCTTTCAGGTCTAAAAACTAATTTAAAATTTCTTGATATTAGTTCACCTATAAAATTGGATAAATTTAAAAGCCCATTCCAGATTTAAATAATTTTTAAATCATTTACATTTAAATGCATTTCTAATCACACTTTTTATTTGCAATCAAGTATATATAACAGTATCCACTTCAGGAGCTCTTAGAAAATCAATATGATAATTACAAGATGTATTCAACAAGCATTTATTAATTTTTTATTTGTGCTAAGCACATAAAACTTCCTAAGGAGAGCCAAAGAGATATGATTATTACTGTAGACTCTGAAAAGTCCTATCTTGAAGACATACAAATAGTGCCTAGGGCTTTTATTTGAAGAAAGGATGAGCCTGGGAGAAGACACATAAGCTTCAGAGAATGATGGCGTTGAAAGATGAGAAGGCATTGGACAAATCAGAGAATAAAAAGGGTATTTGAAATGGCATGTGCAAACACGTAAGCATAGATCATGTATATCCCAGGAAACCACAAAGTCTCGTTCTGTTACTTTCATTTCAGTTCAAAGAGCAGTCATTGCTTGCCTCCCATGTGCTAGGTAGTGTAGTCAGCCTTTCAGGTAGAAAAATGTAGGAAGTATAGTCACTGACCTCTGAGAGCTGTGGTCTGCTGTGGAGATGTATAAACAATTCCAGTAACAAGTGTTAGGATACAGAGGAGTGTAGGGTGTTAGAATAGCACAGAGAAGGGACATTTTGCCTGACCCTAGAAGGGGTGACACTTGAGCTCTGCCTTGTAAATGAGTAAAAGCTAGCCTGCCAAAGGTGGAAAATTTATATCAGAAGGAGACCAGAAGGAGAAAGAAACAGAGTTTAGAAAAAGCAGAACAAGGGTAATGGATGACGAGGAATCCATTATTATTGGATCATAAAGTTATTTTTTTAATTGAAACATAATGATTATACATATTTGTGGTGTACAGATTTGCATTTTAATATGTGTATACAATTTGTGATGATCAAATTAGGGTAATTAATATATTCATTACTGCAAAACAATTGTTTCTTTGTGATTATAGAAAGACAGTATGAGATATGAGGCTGAAAATATGGAGAATGAGCAGGTTAAAGAAGGTTTATATGCCGTGAGACCACATCTGGACTTTACTCTCTAGACTGTAATGAAGCTATTAGAAGCTTTTAAACTGGAGAATGACTTAGATCTTTATTTAGAGGTGTAGAAGATGAATATGAGGGACACAGACGTGTGTTGGAAAGTTCAGTTAGGAGGCTACTGTAGTCATCCAAGCACGAGGCAAGGAAGGTCGAAAACACAAAGTGAAAGCAGAGGGGGAGAAAGGGAGATTAACTAGATACATTACAAAGAGTAAAATCAGAAGAATTTTGCAACCAATTGTGTGTGGGGTTGTAAGAAAAGGAAATTTCTCACTTACCATCTTTCTCTCCCCAAACTTGGAAACAGTCACTCCTTTGGTGATTTCCTCAAT